>NC_052500.1:71630193-71836592 GCF_016617805.1 Bactrocera tryoni
TGGTACTTCGTTCAGTTACGTATTGCTATACAAATGTGGGCACTAATGTGTTACTTATTTGCTCCGCGCCGGCAACTCGAATCAGTTGCCGCGATTTGGGGTTGGCCAGTTTGTTGGCCACAACAGTTGAATTACCGTAAATGGTGCGCCTGAAAGCCGAGTGAAGCCAAATAATTATTGTCGTTGTGATTTGTTGTTGTTAGTGTTGTGTATTTGAATACAAATATAAGTAAATAAATGGAAAAGAACGGACATGTACGAGGCTAGTGCGATAGCTCGTGATTTATTGACAAGAAATGTTACGCTGGCATTGTCAAACGAGTGGCAACTGTCATCAAGTTCAATTATTATAAATTTTTAAGCTAAAAACTGACTTATTAAACACATGGGTTAGAAATAACTAATATGTGGAAAAAAAATATACCTGAAAGCAGGATTTGTAGCTTAATTTTAAAAGTTGTGGTTTCTCATGCAAATGATAAAAAAACTCCTTTTTTTTTTGATTAAAAATAGCATTTCTTTTCTTTTAATACAAATTTTTACATTGCGGATTCTTCTAAAGCATAAAATTTCCTAAAAGTCTACCTCAGTGGCATTTTTTTTGCAATTCAGAAATTTGTATATTTAAAAGCTTTATAGAAATATTCTTTTCGCTGCTTATAGGCTCATTTTAACCTATAAATTCTATAGGATCGTTTTTGGCTCACCCTAGTGATCAGTTCATTTTGATTTTGACAAGAACGTCAAGCTGTGAACAAGTAAATGCTGACAATCTTGGAGAAAAGTCATCGAACAAGCTTGCCAAATGGCTTGTTTTTCCTAATAAAAACCACCTAAAGAGACTAAAGCAAAACTGGAGAAATAATATGTAAGCCCCGAAGAATAATTTTAACCCTGGACGTGCTTTGTTAGTTGATTCGGCTAACAATTATCGTGTTTTGCAAACAGCCAACTTGCGGATATTAGTTCTGATTCGAGCCACCGATGTTCCTATAAAAAACCTGAAATCAGAATCAAAATCGGCAACCAAATACAAAAATTCAGAATGAAATGACTGATAGTGACATTTTTTGATTTTTAAATCCTTAGTACTTAGTACATATGCAAAAATCATGACTCGGTACTCCACCTCGATCGTGAAACACACCAATTGAAACTCAAATCTAAAAACAAAAAAACATCTAAAAAAAAAGTACTACCAAAACTTTCACTTTAATTCGAATGTGAAGAATCGCCGACATCCATAACAGTCGCAACTTCAAAGCTCCAAAGATCAAGTTATATATTCCCCGACTCCCAGTTTATAAGACAGATATAGTAAAATGGGCAAGTGATTACTATACTTTAACCATGATTTTGAGAAAAAAATCGTCGACTACTAGTTCTTAAAGCAGACTTTGTAAAATAGTCAGGTGATTTCTAGACACCAAAATTATTTTGAGCGTGAAATACCTTGTAATAAACGGGAAGAAGTCCATGTATTTTAATAGATTACGTTTCGAGTTGAGCCATACTAATTAGATCACTGGAGTTTCCTTAGCAGCTTATAAGCTTCAGCAATTCTCGGACCCTCCTTATGTCGATCATTTTATAGATAGTTCGAAACTAGATTTATTGTTTTTTGAACCTTTCTTACTACAGTGGTAAGTGAAAATCCAATTCCGAAAAATGGTGGTTGGAAACAGAAGGAACTAACTTCAAGTTTTACTAACTTGAGTACAATAGATACCGCTTATGACCTTCAGCAATCCTCGGAGTCTCCGTCTATCGATCCATGAGTCGGGTTACCTTTAGGTCGTCAGTTGTTGGTTTTTTTTTGTAAGCTGAATTCTTCCGTGATATTCCAAAGGAGGGTCCATTCCGCAACAGACTATATATTTGTTATCCGTCTCCGTCTGTAAATAAATGATTAGAGAGACATTTATGTATATACTTCAATACTTGATTTTTTTAGCGAGCGTTCGTTGTTGTATTTTGTTTTTTTTTGCAAACTGAAATCTTCGGTTATATTCAAGTGGAGGGTTCATTCCTCAACAGATTATATTTTTGTCGTAATTCTCGGACCCTCCGAATGTCGATGCTAGATTTTTTAGGTTATCACACCCGAAGCGTCTTTGCTCAACAGAGATTATTTATATTATCATTGGGTTTATCGATCCCCGAACCCTTTGCTGGACCACACTACAATGGTCGGGTATGCTACAGCTTAAGTTCTCAGAGGAACATCAATCAAAGCGAATTTCAAAGCAAGGGACAAATTTGATCTCAATCCAAGTCTAAAACGTAGTAAAAAATATGGGTCGATATCAAAAACCAAGCAGGGATCGAAAAATTGAGCAATTTTGAAAAAAAAAACATACTAATTTTCTAAAAAAAAATTATTATGAGTATGAAAAAGGTGATGAATTTGATTGCGCATTATGTGACGATCCAAGTGTAAAACATGAGAAAAATTATGGATCGAAACCAAAAACCAAGCAAAGATCGGAAAATTGAACGATTTAGCGAAAATATTTACATTTTTTAAACCAAAATTTGATTCGGAAAAATATCTAAAATATTTTTCGCCCAAAAGTGTGTCTTTCGGCAATCCACTGTCCGTTCAAACGGCCACGGTATTCGTACGAGTGGTGCGTTGTGTGTGTTTACTCGCTTCACCTTGCTACGCTTTGAGCGTGCTCACACGCAAATGAAATAATTTCGCGTTTATTTGTTTTTAATGGGCAAATAATAAGCAATAAATCAAATGGTTGGCATATTAATATGCCGCACATATGGCGGGCTTGTCAAATGCCAGCAACAACAAAAGCAAACAGTAATTTTAATATGTACAACAACAAAAGCATGCTTACAGTAGCTGTTACAGCAATGCTACTATAAAATGACGGTAATGACAATAATCATATAATTATAAATTATACCAAAAACAAAATGCTTATTTACACAAATGTTCTCGTTTGCATGGGTGTGTGTGTGCATGTGACTTTAAGTAAATGACAAAGAGCAAATTTGTGCGATTATTTGTTCTAAATAAATATTTAAATTATATACTTGCTAAGCGAATTTTTTATATTTGAAAAGGTTTTTTATTTTTTCTTTAAATTTATTTTGGAATTTTCTAATTTATGCGAAATATGATACTAAGTTTTTGTTGTTGTTATAGCGAATATCTAGATCGATCCCAGTTTAAGGAAAATCGCAAAATACGAAAATCCGAAGTCATCTAGCGGCAAACTCTCCTTATAGAGGAAAGGAGGAAAGGGTGTTAGGTGAGTGGTTTTGTTTAAATTGATCTTAAGCTCGATTCAAGAGTTTCCAAAGCACTTGGGAGGCGCATCTTGTGTAAAATTAAATTAAATGTTTTTTAACTTTAAGCAAGTTTTTCTCAAAACTTCTTATTCTTTCCTTATTGGCGTAAACGGGTTTACAACAGCGCGTCAGTCATTCTTCCCTTTCGCTGTTTGGTGCCAATTGAAGATTCCAATGTAGCCAGGTCCTTCTTCACCTGGTCTTTCTAACGAAGTGGAGGTCTTCCACTTTCTCTGCTTCCCCCAGCGGGTACTGCGTCGAATACTGTCAGAGATGGTGTGTTTTCATCCATACGGACGTCATGACCTAGCTAGTGTAATCGCTGTCTCTTAATTCGCTGAACTATGCCAATGTCGTGGTATAACTCGAATAGCTCATCGTTCAATCGAATACGATATTCGCCGTTACCAATACGCAAAGCACCATAAATCTTCCGCAGAACCTTTCTCTCGAAAACTGGTATCGCTGGCTCTTCAGATGTTGTCATCGTCAATCCCTCTGCACCATATAGCAGGACGGAAATAATGAGTGACTGTAGAGTTTGGTTTTTGTTCGTCGAGAGAGGACTTTACTTCACAATTGCCTGCTCAGTCCGAAGTAACATCTGTTGAGCAAAGATATTCTGCGTTGGATTTCGAGGCTGACATTATTGATGGTGTTAATACTGGAAAGGAGGAAATACTGGCTCCAAGATAGCAGAAATTATCTGAGACTTCGAAGTTATAACTGTCGGATCCAAGTCGCGAGTGTGACGACTTTTTGTTTGCTGACAGGAGATACATATTTCGTCTTGCCCTCGTTTACTACCAGACACATTTACTTACCTTTCTTATCCTGTCTTAGGACATTATCGACGTACTCCTGCAGCTTTATACTCTTATAGAAGTTTGTATCTACTCGATTAAGCTCTGCAGCTCGAATTATTTTCTCCAGCAGTAAATAGAAGCAGTCGTACGATAGAGACTCACCTTGTCTGAAACCTTTTTTGCTATTGTACGTTTCGGAAAGTTCGCTGAATATTCTTACCGACCTTTTGGTATTGCCTCCTTTAACGGGTCTTTTCTTACATTTGGCGCATGTGAATATCTGGTCAGTTGTTGATTTTCCTGGCCTAAAGCTGCACTGATCAGGTCAGGTCTTAAAGAAACTGTAATTAATTTCTTCCAACCCTTTGCGAAGCGTTTATTTACTACACGAATAAGTAATACATTGAAATAGAAGAAGGCAATCGGTTTCGAAGTTGTCGTACAAATTTCTTCTCAAAGTTTCATATAAAAACTGGGAGACAAGGTTCAAAGTAAACATAGAAAAAAGTGGTTAGCGTAAAGGTCTATTAGCTATGTATAACACTCTAAACATTTTTACGGATGGCTCGAAAATGGACGACAGATTTGGTGCGGTGATATACTGTCCAGAGTTAGGCATAAGGCAGCCTTTTAAGTTGCCGGACCACTGGATTATATTTCAAGCTGAGGTCTTTGCTAATGTGAAACCCGTGGAGCTGATTTCTATGCATATCCATTGTCAACATTTATGTAGACAGACAAGCAGCAATCAAGGCAGTAATCTCGTAACGTATATCGGTCGGAAGTGTCTTGGGAAGCGGGGAAGTGGAAAGTGTTACCAGACGCAAGAAACTTCACCTCTACTAGGTGCCAGTCCACAAAGGCATCAAGGGCAATAAAATAATGGACAAGATTTCGCAGAATTGTGTAAAACTTAGTGAACGTTGGGAAACCCATGCATTGTTCATATGACGAGCTGCACAGAAGCATGGTAAAGAAAATCAAAACCCGATGGAGTGAGTTACTTGAGTGCAAAACTGCAAAAGCCATTTATAAAACGGTAGAAAAGACTGTAGGAACATTATCGGAATAATAACTGGTCGCTGGCTGGTGGCGACACATGCTCGCAGAATGGGGCTGACAGATCGAAAAGACTGCATGATATGTCAAGGCAAGGCAGCAAGGAAACAATGCAGCATCTCTTGTGCACTGGTTCCGCATTTGGCAAGACTACGGTGTAAGCAACTGGGCTCCCCACGGTATGATACATTGGTGGAGGTATCGATAGTGACTGCTCACTACTCACTCATGAATCTTGTAACTGAACTCCATCTGGTATCGCAAAGGACCAACACTGGTCTATGCGTGGCTCATTGATCTACCAGATTTACCTAACCTAACCTTATATCAAAGCAACAAAGAGTTCAAAAATGACAGTTACTCGGAATTAATAATATGGATAACCAAAAATTTCATTAATGTTTTTATGATATTGGTTGACTTACATATGTATATGTATACTTTCTGTATCTTGTGCTAAACGACTGAAGTTCAAAGAAATCGTGTTTTGGAGCAAAGTAAATATTACCTGAGAATAGAAGTTAAGACGTTCAGAACGTATGTAGCTTTCATTTTGAAGAAAGATACTTATAATAGGAAGAAAAACGGAAGGGAATTTCCATTCGTTGTCATCTCGAAGATTTCCAGTTTCAGAAAAATAACAGTTCACACGAGTTTGTTTAAAATCCTTAATTACATGAGAATATTGATGGTTAAGCTTCAGGGCTGGGATAAACAAGACAATAGTGTTAAAGATCTTGACATTGCTTCAGAAAAGTTTCTCATAATGAAATTCCTCAGAACGTGATATTTGGTGAATAAATTGAAAAGGAATAGTAAAGAAATACGAGTGTGATTGGTCTAGCATATGCTCCAAAATTAATTAGAAACACCTACCAGAATGTTAAACCAGTACATACGCTAAAATACTCTAGTTTTTTCAGCAAACTCAAAGGTTATACTTGCATGTTTTCGGTTTTTAAAATTTATCATAAATACATGTTTCAAAAATGTAAGCTTATAAAGTTCTATTCTTATTATCAGCACAATATTTCTGTAATTATCGGTTCCTTTGTGCCATTATTGTGCTAAATATATTTACGAAATATTTTAGTTTTATTTATGAAATAAAATATTTACATAAATAAAACATATGCTTTACATCGTCAATCTCATAATCGGATAATTTAAGTTCGTTCATTGTTTTTTCGCGTTGCTCTCATAAGCCCTACCATAAATTAGGCCTGCGTCTTCAACGATTTCTAAACAAATTCCTCCAACAATAATAGTTTCATTCATTTTTATATTCGAATCTTTTTCTTTACAATATTGGACAATTTCTATCCCTTCGACTTGATTCGGGTTTTCAACAGCTTTAACCACCTGCTAAGCCCTTCAATGAATTTCTACAGATTCATAATATAAATATGTGTGTGTGTCTGTGTTTCTGCGCCCATTCCCGTTCACAATGAATTGTCGTGCTCGCATTTTGCTCCAATCGTCCCGTTAAATATTCATTACTACTAGTCCAGAGTTGTTATAATCGTATTAATTTTCATTTGAATGATCTAAATATGATAAAATTTGACAATCTCTTGCCAAGCGCGATCATAAAAATAAATGAGTTACCGATCGTAAAAATCATCGACGCTTGGCGCAGCGTGATAAATTAAATACATGTTAATCCGAACGCGAGACGAACACGCGCACAGTGGGCTGGAACTGTTAAAAGTTGGAAAGTGTTACAAAAACATGAAAATGTATTATTTGATTCACCCTACTTGTTGCTAGAGAGCTATCCTCTCCTTAAGTTAAGTAAAATACTCAAGGTATGGAGTTAAGGTTATTAAGGAGGGCTTGCCTCAAAATGCCTCATGCGTCTAATGAACTTTCGGCAAAGAGACGAGGAAAAGTCGGCAAAAAATAAGTGTCCACAGCCTCCATCGGGGCGGCACCGCGGAAGAACATACTCACGAGAGGAAGCTAACAAGGTGACGAAGGATCATACACCGATCAGCACCTGATGTGCACAGACGTCGAAGAAAATCTTGGGAAAGCCCTCATCGGAATCTCGCAATGAATTAGTTTGACAAAAGGCTGTTAAGAGCAGTATTCAGTAATTTCTGTAGGGAAGAGTGACATCTCACCGAAATGGCTGCCATGCTAATGCCGTTCTCGTCTCTTTCTCGTTAAAACCCAGGCAAGTCTTCAAGTGCGTTCAATGCATATCTGCATATTTTGGCCATACAGTTTCTGTTGAGAAGAGCTCCTGATAGGGACTTTCTAAGAAGTATACACCAATTTCATTGTATAATTTACTCTAATCTGAAAAAAATCTTTTCAGAAGATCATAAATTGTCGGCAAAGTTTTATATTAGCTCAATATTCGTGAAACCGTCGAAGTTAACTTCTAGTTACTATGTAAAAAACGCGATTGTCAAGCTACCTTCGTTCGAAGCCTGATGTTCAAGTTAATGTGGGACGTACGAGACTTGGATCCGTTCTTCCATAATCTCGAAAACTGATCTCTACACTATATTTTATATAATATGCTGACTTTCTTTGTTTAGAGTAGGTGGAAAAATAATGGCTGTAGATAGTTGATTTTTTTTTAGTATGGAGCGATTTAGTAATGGTGCTCCGAGACAATTTTCGACGGAATAAGTCATCGGTTTGGAGTTCCTCGATCATTTATGCCACGTAATAATAAATATTCAACTGCAATGTTACTTAAAAATGGCTGCGAAATATGAAATCTCGCAACTTCTGACATCCAAAAGCTACTAGTTTTCTCAAATCGATGGCTTCACAATATTTACTACATTTTCTAGGCTGCCACTGTCTCAGACACCAAATTTATAACCATAATAAAGAATTAAACACATTTCTGGTTGGAAAATTTCAAGAAAATGGGGTTATCTCCACAATGCTCTGACACGAGATCGAAAGAGAATCATCCGAAATGCTGTGTTCCGGAATCCACAAGGCAGTCGACGGTAAGGTCAACCATCTTTAAGCTGGAGAAGAAGTTTGGACATATGTAGAAATATCTATGGTCCAAAAAAGAGGGAGACGCCCTGGGACTTCAGCTCCCTCGCAGAGTCATTGTGTACGCTATATGAATAAATGAACACCAAAGACTTTCAGCTATATATTTCTTATATTTCACCCAGTCCTTCCTCCACGTTGTCCCACTGTGTGCTCCTCGAATATGACAAACTGTGACTAGCTAGCAAACTCGAGCAATTTCGTAAAACTTGTATTTATGTGCGTACACAATACACGTTTATAAGAAGCTTGACGTTGGAGCTGTGATAGCGGGTTCCGCTCTCATGTGGCTTTAACTGCGGCAACCTTTGTATGACTTGCGGCCTACTGGTTGGCGAAGTGATAAATAAATAAGAATATATTTAGAATTTGTAAATAGTTGGATCTTAATTTAGATTCAAAGATCTTTTTGTCATCAAAGCATAGAAAATATATAAATTGTACTTTTGTCAATATTTGAGGGAATTAATTCGTTTAGGTCATATTTAAATAAAGACTTCAAAAGCCTTCTTTTTCTCTTTAAAATGGTTAAAACACAATGCTGAGAAAGAATGTTAACACATTCATATTTGTATATACATATGTATGTATGTACATGTATATACATACATACATATGTTTTATATATAGAAAAGAGCATTCGGCTTTTGTTTACATTTTAGAATATGAAAAATTTATGAATGACAATTATTTAGTGTCAATAAAAGTTATGTCTGGGAATTTGTGAATTTTTAAAACAGAAACTACCTTTATTAATATATTTTATATTAAACTATACAACTGGTTTAATAAAAATATTTTTTAGATCGGAAGAGCACACGTTTTTTTTAAATTTTTTGAAAAATATTTTTTTTAAATTTTTTTGAAATTATTTTAAAAAAAAATCTTTCTGCATATCATGGAAATTTGTTTTTAATATAATTTTTGAAAATCTTGAAATTTTCTTGGTAGATTTATTTTTTCAATATTTCGAAATTTCTTTTTGATATTTTTAAAATTTTGAAATTATATAAAAACATTTTAAATTTTGTTTTGAGAATATTAAAAAAATTATTTTTGAAAGTTGTTTTAAATTTTACTTTTAAAACGTCGTGAACATTATTTGTAGATTAATTTTTTTCATATTTTAAATTTCTTTTGAGAATATTAATAAAAATTATTTTTGAAAATTTTGAAAATTGTTTATCAGATTTATTTTTTTGATATTTTGAAATTTTTTTTTATATTTTCAAAATATTCCTACGTGCATATACGTATGTATATAAAACTTATATTTAATACATTTTTTTGTAAGTATTAAAAAAAAATCTTCAAAAATTGTTTTAAATTTTATTTTTGAAAGTTTTGGAAACTTTTAGTAGACGTATTTTTTGAATATTTTGAAATTTCTTTTTAATATGTTTAAAATTTTGGAATATTTTACTTTTTTAATTTTTTCAATTTTCTTTTTGAGAATATTAAAAAAAAACCTTTTGAAAATTTTGAAAATTTGTTTTAAATTTTACTTTTGAAATGATAAAAATATTTTAGTATGTTAATTTTTTTAATGTTATGAATTTTTTTTTTTGATATTTTTAAAGTTATGTATTTTTTTTTTTTGAGAATATAAAAAAAAAATTCTTTTTGAAAATCTTGAAAATGTTTTAGTTGATTTATTTTTCTAGTATTTTAATTTTGCTTTTTGATATTTGTAAAATTTTGAAATTTTTTTTTAAATATTTAAAATTTGTTTTGATAATATTTTTATTAAAAATCTTGAAAAATTGTTTTTAATTTTATTTTCAAAAATCTTGAAATTTTATTTTAGTAGATTTATTTTTTAATTTTTTGGAACTTTTTGTTAATAGTTTTAATATTTTGAATTTTTTATATATTAATATATTTTTGTGAAAATATGAAAAAATTATTTTCTAATTTTATTTTTGAAATTATTGGAAAATTTAAGTAGATTTATTTTTTCAATATTTTGAATTTCTTTTTTTAATATTGTTAAAGTTTTGAACTTTTTTTATATATTAATTTTTAATTTAGTTTTTTTTGTTTTTGAAAACATAAAAAAAATTTTTTTACTTTGAGAATCTTGAAAATTGTTTTAGTAATTTTTGGACTTTTTGTTAAAAATATTTAAAATTAAGTTTCAAAAACTTAAAATCAAAATAAAAGTTATTAAAACAAAACAAAAATTGAAAAATAAATTTTAGAAAATTTTTTAATACGAAAAATATATATTTTTTTAATTTGGCTATAAAACACCACATCGTTAAAAATATACAAAATCGTTCAACTCTCGATCATAAAAATCTCTCTTTAAATTAATTTAATATGCCATTAAAATCATTAAAATTTTTTATTGAAATCGGACTGCTCTTCTAATTCGTTTCGGTTGTTAAATACGGTAATTAAATTTAACGGCAACAAAGTGATAGCGACCACACAAGCTTTATACCGAAACTTTATATGGAAAGTGATATGCCTTTAAGGCGCATCTCTTTTAACAGCTGCAAATGAGCAGAAGAGTTCAGAGAAAGACTGAAGCAGAGCTAAGTTTGGACTTCCGATTTCAGCAATCTCTACGTACTGCTTATAGAAATTTCAAAGCTATATAGCGCTTTTGAAAGTTATCATGAGCCTCGAAGCAGGTATTGTCAACTTACGGTATAAAAAATATTTTACAGATCTCTTGTCTAAAACTGCTGAAGCTTATTGCAAGCCACTGGCTAGGCTTCCTTAACCTATCTCTTTGGTATCATCGGCGAGTTGAAAGTTTTATTGAACGACGAGAGATCTTTAGTGTAAATGGTTTTATTTTCAGACCCAAGTCTACCCTGATTTAACTGTTTATATAGGCTTCGAGCCAAATAAGAAGTTTTAGAATATTTATTATCGTATTGTCATCCAGAAATCTTTCTAGAGAGAGAGTTGAAACAATGTTCAATCGAGGCAAAGTGGATTTAGGCAGAGCCAAATAACTTAGGTTTTGATTTTAAGTGTGGTTCTATGGAACCACAGCAGAACCCTGAGATGTCAACTCTTGTTCTTTTTCTTCTTAACAAAAGAGCGCAAGGCAAACTGTGCGAGCAAACAGGCATATAAATATCAAAATTATGAATATTTTAGTGCAGCTCAACAATATTTACACCCAACCACGACTGGGCAAAGAGAAACGCAGTACAATAAAAATTCAAAACTTCCAACAACAACAAATATTTATTCAAATTAAGCAACATTTTATGGCCGATTATGAATTTGTTTTGGTCGTTAAAGACACCATCCATCGATTGGTGATTTTTCTTTTGCACTTTTATTTTTATGTTGCCTGCAGATAAAGTCACCAACAAGCAGCATGATCGTATTAAAGCAACTGCGCACCCGCACATACATTAATATAAACATACACCTATAAACACACAAAACATGGCCAATAAATTGAAAGTAAAGGTTTGGCCTTATGCTTTAGTTTGAAGTGTTGACTCGGAACGCAGCGCGCTAGACATTTAAATTCGAGCTGGTTGTTGTTATCATCGGCAATTAAACTTTGTTGTAGGGCTCAACAACAGAAAAATGTTAACTTCGCTTGTACCGTTGGTTATAATGCCCATCACGAATAAAAAGTTTCCTTGTACCCAAGAACGGTTGGATTTTGTATAGCAACTATATGCTATAAAATTAAAATAATCTGAAGAATATATTCGAGGGATTATTCAAAGTTGCCTTGAACAGTAATATGGCCGAATTTCGTGAAGATATCTTGTCAAATGAAAAAGTTTTCCATACAGGGACTTGAGTTTGATCGGTCAGTTTGTATGGCAGCTATATGCTATAGTTGTCCGATCTGAACAATTTCTTCTGAGATTGAAGCGTTTCATTTGAGAAAATTTCTCGCCGAATTTCGTGAAGATATCTTGTCAAATGTAAAAGTTTTCCATACAGGGACTTGAGTTTGATGATTTTTTAAGAGCTTGATAACTTTTTTTTTTAAAAAAACGCATAAAATTTGCAAAATCTCATCGGTTCTTTATTTGAAACGTTAGATTGGTTCATGACATTTACTTTTTGAAGATAATTTCATTTAAATGTTGACCGCGGCTGCGTCTTGGGTGGTCCATTCGGAAAGTCCAATTTTGGGCAACTTTTTCGAGCATTTCGGCCGGAATAGCCCGAATTTCTTCGGAAATGTTGTCTTCCAAAGCTGGAATAGTTGCTGGCTTATTTCTGTAGACTTTAGACTTGACGTAGCCCCACAAAAAATAGTCTAAAGGCGTTAAATCGCATGATCTTGGTGGCCAACTTACGGGTCCATTTCTTGAGATGAATTGTTCTCCGAAGTTTTCCCTCAAAATGGCCATAGAATCGCGAGCTGTGTGGCATGTAGCGCCATCTTGTTGAAACCACATGTCAACCAAGTTCAGTTCTTCCATTTTTGGCAACAAAAAGTTTGTTAGCATCGAACGATAGCGATCGCCATTCACCGTAACGTTGCGTCCAACAGCATCTTTGAAAAAATACGGTCCAATGATTCCACCAGCGTACAAACCACACCAAACAGTGCATTTTTCGGGATGCATGGGCAGTTCTTGAACGGCTTCTGGTTGCTCTTCACCCCAAATGCGGCAATTTTGCTTATTTACGTAGCCATTCAACCAGAAATGAGCCTCATCGCTGAAAAAAATTTGTCGATAAAAAAGCGGGTTTTCACATTTCGAACCGAACACTGATTTTGGTAATAAAATTCAATGATTTGCAAGCGTTGCTCGTTAGTAAGTCTATTCATGATGAAATGTCAAAGCATACTGAGCATCTTTCTCTTTGACACCATGTCTGAAATCCCACGTGATCTGTCAAATACTAATGCATGAAAATCCTAACCTCAAAAAAATCACCCGATATATTGAGCCTCCGTTGTTTTCTTCTAAGTGTAATAAAATTCATAGCGAACTTAGTATACCTTGGTTCAGGGTATAAAACACCGATAGACCGCGTCTTCGGATCGAAATAGCAGCGAATGTACCAAAAATAGCACTTCACATGTGACTATTTTTTGTAGATACCGTGTTTTGTAAACACAAAAACAACCACAACAACAATAAATGTAGGCAACAACATTGATGATTTTATACTTTTGGTGGCATTTAACTGCAGACCCACAGCCAAGGCTTAGTCAGAAGCTCGTCTACTGCAGATCATGTTCGGTCTATTTGGTAGTTGTTGTTGTCTTTTGGTTTTAAATTTTTATGGTGGTCATTTGATGTTAGGCTAGTTGGCTATTTAGCCATTTTAATCGGACGCTGACAAATGCTCGTATAAGTTTGGTTTTAAGTGCCATAATGTCGTCGTTACCGCCGTCGTCTTCGTCGTCAGCTAGAAAGTGTCATCAAGGTTGGCGACGGGCGCGTCGACGGCTCATTTTATTGCCCTCAATTGGTGTACGATGGCATTGTTATACAAGCGTGTGTACATCTGCTGACTGACGTTAAGTGACCAGAGCTTTTTGGAGTTGCTAACTGCAGAGTTTAGAGTTATATCGCGGTTCCGCGGGATCAGTACACTTTAATGTTGAAAATTACTGGGATTTCGGGAAATGAATTCTTACTTTAGAAACTTTGGCTATGAAATCAATTCGTCGGTAACTCTCTGGGAGTGATTTCAGGAGTGACTGCTTTGTAAAAATTATGGATATGCAAAGTTTGAAGTTGAAGTGCTTATGATCGCTAAAAAATTTTGTCGTTGAGCTCCTACTTATATTACTGCCGGCATAAGTAAGACTAATATTTGAGTTCCTAAGTAGTTATGTAACTTAATATTTTGAGATTAGAGGGTTGTGAAAGTCTAAGTTATGGGTAAATTATTTGTTTCAGGGTCAAGTATCTAGAGAGTAGTACTAGTGGTACCCATATTGACATTAGACATACATACATATGTATGTATGATACTTTTTATATGGAATCTTTTATTGGCTTCAGAAACTAGCTCTAGTAATTTTCCAAAGCAAAAATAGGAGTAATCTCAGAGACCTATAAAAGTCTTGGTGGAAGTCTTCTTTCAATTCTTTGAAATGATATCGTCTTAAAAAATATTGGATTAAATGTGGATATACTACATAAATATTTTGCAGTTAAAAAATCTTCGTTAGACTATATCGAACAGTACCAAAACTCAAACCTATTTACGTTACTACAGGGATATAGTTAGAATCCCGAATATTAAAAATGTTCAATACTGTAATTTTCTCATGCAGTTTTCAACAAGCTTACGATCAATCCCGGCAGTAAAACTAAATTTTCGGGACTGCATAAAAATCCCGATCAATACCGAATATAAAGAAATTTTTTATCTTTTTTCATACGTTTCTTTGTTATTTTACGGTAAATCCCGAATATAGGGAGAATTTTCGGGACTACACTAAAACCGCGTATATCAAAAATGTGTAGTTATATCTATTTTCATACCTTCGCTTACGATAAATCCCGAAAATAAAGTTGACTTTTCGGGACTACACAAAAATCCCGAAATCCCGAGTTTTAAAAATCTTTGATGCCATCATATTTTATGTGCGTTTTCATAAACTAGCTCCAAAAAAACAGCAGGTTTTCGGGACTTCATTGCAGTCCCGAAATATCGGTATTTAAAGGAAAATCGCATACTTTCGCGTCTCAGACTATTTGGCTTGTTTTAACGACTTTTAACTGCAAAGAGATTTAAATTAAATAGATTACTTAGGAGAAGCGCAGAGGCATCAACACATTAGTTGCCACCAACAGCGATAGCAGGACTTACATACATATGTACATACATATTTATGTATGTGTTGTATGTTGATGCGTATGTACTAACGTGTGCATTTACATATCTCTACTGAAACATAGATTTACGCACATAATGCAGATAATTTCGAAGCTTAAATGACCAAGGTAGCGCAAGCGATTATAGTTACTTAGGTGGGTACATTAGGGTGGTGCTTAAAGATGGCTTAAAAGATTTTGATAACAAATTCGCCAAAATATTTCGAGTTTTCGATTTCAGGAATAATTCTTGAAACTGAAATTCAAAATTTTTCATATGAATTTCGTTGGCTATCCTAATAGTCTGAGCTTTTGTTCAAAACTTCTATGCCAATTATTTGAGCTTGCTGTTCCTGTTGGTGTAAAATTAAGCAAAAATATTTTTTTTCTTTTATTTAAGTGTCCCCCTAATGCCCGCCTGTTAGTGTTAAATTAAGAAAACATATTTCTTTTTATTTAAGCGTCACCCTAATGTCCGTATGTTTGTGTACATAACTATATTGTCGTCTGCACAGCCTCTTAAATTTCGTCGTACCGTTGCTTCGATTTGATGTTATTTATGCAAATCGCTGATCGCTGGCAGTTTAGTGGCGATCATAAAAATGGCTAATAAAAATCCAAAATGGTACTAATTTGGCCATTACCAGACACTGCCGCAACATTTATTTCCATACATATATACACATGAGTGTGTGTGTGTATAACTTTGTGTTCACTGTGTCGTTGGGTGGCTGCCAAACGCATTTTCGAAAAGTGTCTATGCGCATGCGCAGCAAGCAGCATTTGATGGCTAGGAATTTCAGCGTCTGCATTTTATGGCAGTAAACAACAACTATAAAAAACGGTAAACAATGTGTGAAAGCATTCGTTAGGTGAAGCGGTAAATCAACGAACGATGACTTTGAAGAAAAATTTCTTGCTTTTCTCTTTCATCTGCGGCTGTTAGCTGCTGTGGCGAGCACTTTACAGCGCCTCAAGATTTTTTTTTATAAAAATCTAACATTTATCCACACATACACATATTTTTTATATTATATTTAGACCACACACCCGCTGCCTCACTTATCGGTAGAATCAAAAGTCAATCTCTTTGAGTGCCACACAACACAATTGCCTCGTTTTCGATTGCGCCACATGCTAATTGAGTTGCACTGGCATTTACCACTTCAATGCTTCAACTGACGAGCCAGAAGTAGCCTAGCCTGTGGTCAGCTCTTCATATGCAACGGCCACTTAGTAATTTTTTTTATTTTCTTTCCAAGCAATTGCCTTTGTTTCAGCCCTTTAAAGCGCCTACTTGCTCGGAATATCATAATGTGCTTGTTGCCCACCAAGCATTCTCTTTAAAATTATTTTTTCTTAAATAAAAAATCAAATCAAATACTGTCTGAGGCGGTTAAAGACAACTCCAATCCAATCAAAGCTGTCAAAAGTTTTGAACTTCATTTCGAACCAATTCAATGAATTTTTTGGTGTTGTTGTTGTCCAGTTCCCACAGCAAGTCGTTGCCGCAATTGTTTTGATACGGACGCCGTTATGTCTGGGCAGTAATACAAATTAATTGCTTTAGACATCACGACGCCGGCCAAGTAAAAGTAGAACTAATCACCTCGTGGATTTCTTATTTTTTCGTTTAGACTGAAAGTGAAAAGGATATAGCAAAGTAAATTTTATGAACAGAAAAATAATATAATTACTATAAACTATTCTTATATTCCTAATAATATAACTAAGTAGTTATATGCTATGGATATGTTGGTACTATGTGCCTAAAAACACTAAAGTCACCTAATCATTTGCTCGAGTTAAGACCTACGATGTTCAAATGGTGCGTGGACTTACTTTGTCTTTGCTATGAATTACATGCCATTAATAACTGAAGTTATTAGGTTTATAGTAATAAGTGCACTGAATTCGGTTGGAATCTGTGGAGCGGTTTTAGAGTTGCTTGGGTTTGCCTAAGAGCTCATGGAAATATAGTACAAAATATTTTTGATTTATGCGTTTTCGTAGTTTTTTGTTTGCTTCTTAATTTAATGTCAATTTTATCTGCATTTGGTGCCTTTCATGAAAGCCATTTGCTTTGCTAACCAAACCTGACTTCGCATTGAGAACTATATCTATATAGATTCTGTATCCGCTTTAACGATTTGTTTCTCTCCAAATGTAACAGCTAATCTCAAAAAGTGTATACCTTAAAAACTTCGACACTTTTTAAAAATAGCGCTTATGAGTCTTATAATATTTGAAGTTCTTACGGCGAAACAGAATCTTTCCATATAATATTTAATCTATAGTTTTTCTTTCTTAGTTATTACAATTAGTTTTTCGTTGGTTCTCAAGTACCAGAACAAATATTGAGCCTAGAGACTGCGGCATTGTCATTCCAAAAGAGCTGCGACAAAATTTAATTATTCTTACAACTTAATTGCACTTAAATTCGGTGACTGCTCAATAATCCACAAAATGAGTTTGTAGCTCTGGGGATAGCTGCAGATACAGAAAATATTGCCAACTTTGTTGCGAACACTGCAGATTCTTTAGAACATACTTTCAAAGCATATAACTTACGAATAATTTTTCAGAACTTGTCAAAGTTTATTAGTTTCAGAGCTTTACCGGCAAATTTTGTTGTGAAGTTAAGATTTTCGACAGTGGTTCAAGTATACATTTAACAACGGAAAAAGAAACCAAAAATTATGTTTTATTAATATTTTTTTTTCCGGAACACCTTCCATTAGTGCTTTCATGGTAGTATCCGATACTCTCATAGCTGCTGAAGACCGCTTTCTTTTAAAGTCTTGGAAGTCTTTGGTCACTTTTTTGTTGCCTTCATCTGGCTTTTTACTAAAGCTCAGTATCTCTTAATCGGCATTAGTTCTGGACAGTTAGGTGGATTGCTTCTCTATTTATTAAAATCACTCCATGCCATTAGAACCACTTTAAAGCTATTTTGCTATAGCGACATAAAGCGAGGTCAGGCCAAAAAAACATGGACACTTCATGTTGGCTTAGAAATGGGAGCAATTTCTTTTGCAAACATTCCTTCACATAGGGTGTTGATTGTACCCAATGTAACGAATGAACTGCTTCTTTTGCCACAACTGCAAACTGCTTGCCACACATTTCTTTGGAAATTTTGTCACCTTTTTTACTATCAATTTGTCAGCAAAATTTCCTCGAGAATTGACGGTATAAAATTCCTGTACAGGTAGCTGAGAAAAGTCCGCTAAAACGTTGTTTTCATATCTTCCATTATGCAGCATTCGAATTTCTTAACAAAATCTTTCGTCAGCTGGCTAGCTCGTTGTTTTGCGGTTTCGTTCTTGACGGCGCTTCCTCCTTCGCCCTGCGTACGAAAGATTCCGAGCAGCCAGCCTTCCTCTTCAATTTCCTGTTCGAAATACTTGGGTCTTTCTTGAGAATGGTCATGTAGCCCATTTCGTGGTGCACAATTTTATTCGACGCAGTCCTTATATTGCTCTGACAGTGTAGTCGTTATAAATACAAGACTTCTTAGAATGGATTTTTATTATTTAATTCTAATGAAGTTTACATCTTCCAATGTAATTTCAATTTTCGAGACAATAGAACATCTCTGAGTTCGTACATTAATGCCCCGAAATGTATTTGCTTTTCAAAGATATATCCAACCCTATGTCTTGCCTTTTACTTAGTTTTAGGCTTTTTTTACCTTAGCCCCTCCAGTTGATAATAACTTCCCATTACCTAATCTGGTATAAAAGCTTTTCCCCTTTAGAGCGCTTCAATTACTTCCTTGGAAACTTCCGCTTCTCATCGGAAGCCGGACTGCTTAACTCTAATCCGCTAAACCTAACCTACTACCAACTCAAGACTACCCCACGGCACCACCGGTTAAGTATAACTTCGTGAGTTAAAGGGTTGGGTGTCAGCTTTAGCTTCAATAGATTTGTTATTTTCAGCTGTGATTTCGAACTTGTCACGGATCCGAACAATTATTGCTTCGGCGAAATTTGCTAGAGTTTTTCTGTCGACTAGCTTTTAACTCAGGAAGGAAACGCCTGGAAGTGGTCAGCTTTGGCCAAAAAGAGATAAATTAGGTTTTATCGAAAGATTGATGGTGACTCGCCAAGAGCTGCAAGAGCTTGGTTGGGAGGTTCTTATACATGCAACTGAAATTCTGGATCTAGTACTAAGTGATTACTACCTCTATAATTTTGCAAGAAAAATTTTATCTCAATAGAAGCTAGTAAAAATTGACTGTTACAGTTTTTTGCAAATATGAACGAGGGTTTTACGAAATTATCTTCAAAATATTAAGAAATCATCGGACAATGCGGTGTATATTTGACCCAAATCGGATCATTCTAATTTTCTTATCTCCTAAATCAACAAAATATTTTTTAATCAAACTCCTCAGTGAAATTCTACAGGTGTATAAGTCCAAGTTGGCACCACTTAAAGTGACTTTAGCTTCTATTCTTAAGACTACGATCCAACTAAAACAGTTTTCTACATCCGTCTCCAGTGATGTTGTGTATTTATGGATGAATTTTGCAGTTCAATTGTTCATGTGTTCTTGGTAATAGAGGTTAGGCAGCTGGACAATTGTTTGAACTTTTAATATTAAGAATTTAATAGTCCTTTCATAGTTTCAGAAGTTTAATTTTAACAACAGACCTCTCAAATTGGCGTTCATAGTTCCAACTCTGATTGATTTGGTCTCAAACAACTTCTTGCACCAACATCAATTAAAACTGGCTAGAACTCGAGCTCACCTTTATACAAAAAATCTGAAAAATGATTTTTCATATCTAAAATATCTTTCTTTTATCGATGGATTTAGTTGATTCATCAAAGCGAAAAAATGATACTGTGCCAAACACGTGCCTACAGAGTTGCATAGACACAGAGAGACCGGGCCACCACACGTCCATTTAATGATCTGCCACAAATCGTCTTAATTGGCGACTTACGCATTGCGGGTGACTCTGACTCTGACTCCAACAGTTTGTTTGTATGTAAATACATGGCGTTCGTGTTTGTGTGTCCTTTTGGTTGAACCTCATTAAAGGATAACTATGACAACAAGATAAGCAATAACAAGCAGCGCTTTGAAGCTTTCACTCACGGCCATATGGGTACATGCCACACAATATGCGCTTGTCAAGCAAATGCTGACTGCTGACTGGCTGTCGGAGTGACTGATGGAGATACACGAGGTATAGCATAACTGTATATAGTATAACTGTCAAATTGACGCACATGCGTCGCTTAAGGATTTTGTGTTGCTGCTGTTTTTGTAAATTAAATATTTTGTACTGTGTTGCCAATTAACGGATTATTAGCACAAACCGGCGCCTGAGCTGATTTTTGGAATTCGATAGCGCTGATTTGGCTTTCCATTTCAATATCGAGCTGACGAGCTTTTACTGAAGCGTGTGTGGTTGTTGACGCAAGCTTATATAATGAGGTGATATTAACGCAATGATAGCATTAACTAATATACGGTATAATAACGGTTATATTTTTGCAGATATATAGGGGTGTATGATATTTCTACGTAAATTCGCTTCATATTTCCACTCAAGTTCCCAGCTCCATGCCTCCGTTGTTTTGTTATAGACAGTATTTGCCCCTCGGTTACGTAGGCCGGAATGTCGTGGGAACGGCTCCATGAATCCGTCTCCACCAGCATTTTTTCGAGGGCGTTGTTCTACTCTAGTGGTCTGAGCTCTGTCGAGATGGCGATTGTATCTTCAAACAGTGAAGATAAAGGTACTCATTAATAGGCAACTTGACTGAATGTAGAAATTCGTCTTGAAAGGTATCGGAGAATAGTTTTGAACCTACCTAGAAATCAAATTTTTTCCAACGTAATGTTTTCAGTAAAAGCGTATCTCAGAGTTGAATAAAGTGCGATCGGGTTACGCTGTATAACAATAAAGCTAAGATCTAGGACTAAGACAACTTCTCAGACAGTTTTGTGATTGCATGACTCGAGTATAGTTTGAAGACGATTCAAATATGGACTTTAGTAAGGAAAAAAATGTGCTGAATTTTACCATTTTATCTAAAATATAGATAAAATAATGAAAAGCTTCGATTCCGATCGGTTCTCAAATGCTCAGGAGCTCAACAATGCATAAGAAACTGTATGTAATCATTTGAATGAGTCCCGATACAAAAAGAGCCCTATATATGGGTGCCATACGTGTTAATACAAAAAAACTCAATAACCCAATTTCCAGCTGCGAACTGCTGCTGAGTCGCCACAAAGTCGGTCCAATTCTGAAGTAGACCATTATTGGTAATAAAAAGTGGTCACTCACGGCAACGTCAAGTGAAAATGGCCAAGTTCAATCACTGTGGTCCGGTGCAAACTGTGGCCAAGCCAGAATTGACCTTGAGGAAGCTTTTACTATATGTTAGATGGGACTGGCAGAATCAGCTACCAGGTGTTGCTCCCCTATTGCTAAACTTCTTCGGACCTTGCACCTTGGTATTTCTGTAAAGATTTTGTATACGATAGATCTCGAGACGTAAAGTAAATAAATCCTTTATTTCAGTAACTTTCTCCGAGTCCTTTACGGTTTTGGTTGATAAGGACCTAACGCACTATCTTTAATAAAGTCTGCTATATTTTTTGAACCAGTACCTATTCACAAAGGTCTCTATTTATTAATTATTATGCAGTCGCCAATTTTAGCAGCAGCTAAGCTGTAGGAATGTTTGATTTTTATTGCGGTTCTTTTAAAATGAAGGCACTGTAGTGTCAAGGCTCAAGGTTCTGATATGTGGATTCCAAAATAGAACTAATTGAACAAATTTTGACGTTCGTTATCGAAGGAGACGAAGCAAAGTAATCAGCATTCAAGCCTTCTTTTAATTCAATAATATATTTCGCTTCTAAAAACAAGAATTGCGCCATCAACCGTTTTTTTTTCTTCCTGCTTCATGCTTCCAAAATAAATGGACGCTCACTTCCCTACGAGTTCAAACAAAAATTTTGAGATCAATTCGACAGAAATTTTGACATCGATCTTGTAGTGGGAGCAGGACCTCTTAAAGAATTTAACTTGGTTCTAACGTGGAAAAAGTGAAAAAGTTTTTAAGTTTAACTACTCATGCGGCTATCAAGACTAAGTAGTCTAAGTGGTTTTATAGGTCCAGAAGATCTAAAAATCTGTGTAAATTACGAAGCAAGTGCTAAACTATTTATCGGATGGTCGCCAAGACCAGATTTATTACATTTGCTCTGAGTTATTAATCGAAATGAAAAAATGGTAAAATAAATCGGTTTGATTCCGGGTTATGAGTCCGACTTTGAAAGTTTTAGGGATGTTTCTGAAATTTCTGTTTACATCATTCCAGTATCACATCTCAAAGTTGACTCTAACACAAATAAGATTCTTGTAAAACCTAATAGATGAGTTATTAGTCGAAATGGAAGAGTATATTCGTTTGATTCCTGCCGATTATTTCGGCTTTGAAGGTTTTAAGGTATACACAAATGTTTTTGATATTTTTGTTTAGATCGTTCCAATATCAGATCTCAAAGTGTATTCTGACACGAAGAAGAGGGTGAACTTAAGAATGTCGTAAAGTAAATAATAGTTCGAGTTAGCCAGGGATGGTTTTTGCTCTTCAGGCTATAAGGAGGCGATCTTCACACATGTCATGATCATGTGATCGAGTCAGCTCTTAATTTTGGTTCACTTGAGACCTTAGTGGTTTCGTAAGGCCTTATGATGTGTAGATAAAGTTATTAAACGCTCGGATCGCCAAGAGCCGATTGTTGGACCGTTATAATCTAATCGAGGAATCTCTTGTGGTATTGGGATCGTATTTGGTTCTAATAAAATTAGCGCAGCAAAAGTAGCAAAAGCTCTGGAAAGCTCTGCCAAAGCTTCGTTAGATTTGTAAGAAAGTCTGAAAAGTGAGTTTAAAGAGTTTCAACTTCAGTTTCATTTGAATACCAATTGGAAAGACACACAGTTACGCCCTTTTTATATTTATACATACATACAAACATATATACGAGTATATTTCATAACTTCAAAGCTTTCGTTGCCCCAACGCCTGCTCGCGTTTACCGCGCGTGGAATGAGCGTGTGCTCTGTGAGACGCTACTTGAGGCTACTTATTTATTAGCCACCGCAGTTGTGGCATGCCGCAACAGTTAAGTCAAGCTCACGGACACACGCCAACGTGCGCATAATTTGCGTGGTCGCCTAGCAACGCTCCAAATGCCGCCTAGCAACAGCCAATAGTGCCAATCAAACGGAGTGCCGGGCAGAGATTGCGCTGCAGCTTAAGTGCGCGTGTGGGTGGGTGGCTGTAAGCGGCAAGTTGCAATGCATAAATAAATACCCAATTAGCTGGATTTAGGCAAGCGCACACGTACACACGCGCACACTAAGGCACCGACACACAAATTGAAATATTAAAATTTTCAATATAATTTTTTTTGTACGCCAGTTGTTGCCACCTACGCACAGCGGCATATACATACGATACATAACATGAAATGCGTCCAGCAGTCTGCCACATAACTCACCATGCTGCCGATCAGTCTACCTGCCGCTCAGCTGCAACCCGCCCGGGCACACACCGGGCTCATGAGCCAGCAAGTCATTTGGACCAAAGCAGCCAGTTTGTCTGCGCCGACGTTGCCTCGAAATGCTTTTATGCCAGTGAGCCATCTAGCTGAGACTCGACTTGGGCTGGCTTGCATCCTCGCAGCCGTCAAGAAGTCTGTGGCAACTAGCGCTAGTCATTTTCTATGCTCGTATGTGTGTGTGTGCATTTGTGTTGGGTTGCCGCTGCAACTGGCCGAACTTGCTATGCCGCGTCATGCACACCTTTCGCACAGCGTGACGCTGCCATGGCTAACAATGTGCGCGCTGTTGCACGTTTCCAACATTTTTCGATTTTTTTCTTCTAAATATTTTTCTCGTTTTTTTGTTGTTTTCGATTTGCTGTCGATATTTTGTAATGCATTGTTGCTGCAGTTTTACAGCAAATGCTCGTGCGTTTTCCAATTTCGGTTTTATTTCCATTTTCATAATGTGCGAGACTTTATGACCCTTTTGCTTTGCGGCAAGGCGATGCCATGTAGCAGCAGCGGCAGCAACACCGGGAATGCACAAAAACAACGTTAAAGCGTAGTTTGGTACAAAGGTTAGCTAAGCGCTTAGAGTTTTGAGGTGATAAATGTACGCTTACGAGGTTGTCCGTTAAGTACTTTAGGTTGGGTTCGATAGTTGAACCAGAGATCGTACTGTCATAAAAACGGGTAAGTACTTTGCCTACAGAAGGGTAGATAAAACTTTAGAAAAAGAACAAGAGTTTGCTCCTTTTCGCTCAATACACTTGACCCAGTGATTTTCCGAGTTTTTTCCAACCATTTTAATTACATTTTCGGTCAGCAGGTCTTCAAAGCTGGTCTTCATGGCGGCACTAACCCTTATATTTCACTCAAATATCTCCGAGCAGATAGATTTTTCAAGTTTTGAAACAAAGAACTCCTACGAGGTCAATTATGTATCCTAGACTCAGGTGGGCCAGCAGTTTATAGACTAAACCGACTAATTTGGCCATAGTGAAGCCGCGGGTATGAACCGGATGCGTTGTTACGTCAGAAGAGCAATTTTATCTTTGCTAAATGGAACTGGTTTTTCGCGAATTCCGTTTTACTCTTCCCTTTGTAATCGGATTCACCTTTTGAATCCCAAAAAAACGTTGGTCATTTTTTTTCTGGTCGATAGGTCGATATTTCGCTTTCTTCGGAGTAGATTCGGCGGCTAACGTCCGCTAGATCTTGGACTTAGCAGTCTTTAGATTATACCTTGTGATTTTCACAGCAGTGGTCTATAGGATAATTTTTGGTTTTATTGAAGGACGTTCGCCAGGTAAAGTCTACTATACCTGAGTTTCTGGAATCTAAAGGTCGCGTCTTGCGAATTCTAGAAAACTGTGCCCACTTCCTATATGGTCAGTTGGACAGTTTCCACCTTTTTTAAAGAAAGTTTGCTGGCTAAAGTCCAGTGCAACTTAATCTTAGCAGTCTGTAGAATGTACCTTGTGATTTCCGAAGCATTGGCAATCACCTTTCTGGTCTATTGGACAGTTTTTGTTTTCTTCGGCGCAGGTTTGCCAGGTAAGGGCTTGATTTTTGGAATCTAAAGATCACACCTTGTGAATCCTAGAAAACGTTGGTCAATTCCTTAATGATCAGTTTTCGCCTTTTCTTGAGCAGGGTCGACGAGTGAAGTCTACCATTGCGAATTTTTCCTTGTGTCTGGAGTGTATCCGTTAGTACATGGTTTGTATGACAATATTTGCTTTCTTCGGAGCAGGTTCGTCAGGTAAAGTTCACTTTATCTTGGTCTCTGCAATTTAAAGATCAAACCTTGTGAATCCTAGAAAACTGTAGTCACTTTCTATATGATCAATAGAATAGGTTTTGCCTTCTTTTGAGTAGGTTCGACGAACGAAGTCCACTAGTTCGAATATACAGAAAACCCTTTGCATTGTGCTTAAAGAACATCTGGCTCTGCTGTGAAGAGGCCTCCAGGTTGCGCTGGTTATCTGCAGTGGCCGCGCATTTTCTGATGAAGATCTGCCAATACGAGATCATGAGTTTTGGTTGCGTTGTCCTCCTAGGTAGCCGTTTCTTCGGCTCGCTTGGGCGTGGGTACATCAAAAACCCAGGTGATGAAACCCGTTAAACCAATTTTAGAGGTTCGTTATCGAGGGATGCGAGGCAAAGTATTCAGCACCCAAACGTTTTTTCGTTTCTATGCGTGATTTTGCATCTAACAACAAAAATCGAATCAACAGCCGAATATTTTTTCTTCTTCTTTCATGTTTATAAACTACGTGGACTCGCTCGCTTCCACACGAGATCAAAACCAAATTTTGAGACAAGTTCAACTGAAATTTTGACATCAGTCTTTTACGCGTATGTGCCACGCGAAAACAAATGTATATTGCGTTAGTAGCGCAATTGGACGATGGGGACTTATTAGACCGCCCTCGTATGTATGAATGTATTTATGTGTGTGCATTCCTCTCCGCCTGTAAATCGTAAATTCCTGATGACCATCATAAATTGTTCGAGTTGATTTTAATGTACCTCGAGTGTGTATCAAACATGCATAATGTCTATGGGACGAACAGTCCGCAAGTCACCCTCACTGACACCCGCAGCCTCCCATTCTACAGCGCGTTATAGCCGCGCGGCAACAGCTGTAAACGCCGCAAGGCTCAAACACACACACACAAACAACGTAGCTAACCTCTACTACAACAACAACACTGTGAAAAACGTCAGCCAAAGCGACGCACCGTCATCAGCGCGCACTCAATCCTCGAGAATGTCAAGCGCGGCACGCAGACAACGCGGCAGAAGTCAATGAAAATGGCCATTAAGAATTATGAATTAAAATATAGATGCCCATAGCTGTTAGTGTGTGTGTGTGTCCCTAGCATTGTTACAACACACACTGTGTCCTTTAGTTCACTCTTCCCCCTCAGCAAACACTTTAGGTCCGCTTTGTAGCCTAAGGCACTTTACCTTCACTAAATCAAAAATCGTTTAAATGCCTCGACTTCGGTGCCGCATTCATAAAATCAAATCGAATAAAATTTTCAAATAAAAATGAAAACAGCGCTTTTGTTTAATTTTGTTTACTTACTTGATCATTGAGGGTCAAGCGTATACATTTTCCTCACCTACATGCCTCGCTTGTGTATGTGTGTGCGTTTGGTAGTTTGCCGCAGGGGGCGCATCCTCGACGCGCTAATTTAATGTATTGGAAATGTTGGAGGCGGGGGTATGTCACATAAAAACTTAATATTTATTTATTTCATAAGTGCAGCGACACCTTTCCAAACACATACAAACACAAAAGAAATATGGTGTAAATAAAATGCTGTAAGTACTCATGACTTGTGACTGAGACTGCTGACTGGTGATCTTCACCAAATCTGGGTTTTGGTATGTAAATTAGTTCTAGAGTTATGTATGTACACCGGACTAGACAAACGATTCCATGGTGAGATTTAATGTAGACTTGGATTTTGTATTGAATTTATTTATATTTGAATACATACAAACAATCCGTATACTTAAATATCATTTGATCAAATATGATTCGGACTGACAAAAAACTTAATTTTGACTGTTTTTATGCAAATCTATATTATCGTCATCAAAACAGGCTACTGTGCCAATACAAGAGTACTTAAACGTTGGTACCAATTTACCATTACCACTTGAGGCCACTGACTCTGAATTTTGGTAGTAAGTCTTAATAATTTCGACTCGTTGTTGGATCATATATCTTTCCATGATGAAATGGCGAAACTTTCCGAAGAGAAATCTCAAAAGAGTGGGAAAATATATGTTGTTGTTTTCTGTACCTGTCGGTCTACTTTTGTAGTGGCCTATTGAAATACCTCATACACCCGTTCGCATAAAGTTTGATTTTGAATAAAAAAAAAGTTTGCATTTTTTTGATTCGGTGAAGTAAACGTGCCAGCTCGAACCAAATTTGATCAGATGGTATTCTCGAATAAGCCTTAACCTTCTACTTCTTCTTCTCAAAGTTCTTCTTCTCTGCTCATAGGATTGGATTTTGAGTAGGTGTTTGCTACTAATAAATATTAATTGCTTATCATTAAGAGCCAGCTTATTGCTAGATACTTGTTTATGAATTCTTTAAGTCTTTGAGTGATGGAGTTTGAGGTCAGCCTTGGTACATACAACAGCGTCAAATTGATGAGTCGAATAAGCTAAGTTTTATGCTTCTGGAGACATGTGAGCTGACCCACATCGATTGTAACCGTGAAAACATCGCTTTTGTCAGGCCCATCTTACAGTTGGAATCTATTTATAGTGTTCCCGAGGTAGTAGAAGCTGTCGACAAACTCCATCTCATGGTTTTCAATCTGTAGTTGGCTTGTGTCAGATGGCCTAGATTTCCATATTAGCTTACATAAAATTTCAGCGTCGTCGTCTGTCGCTTTGTTGTATAGACCTAACGGCGATTCAACTTTTCCCATTCTGTGGAGGTAGTTATCGAAGTATCCGTGACCGAATAACTGCTAGGTTGTGTAAAAATGGACTTCTCGAAAATTCGTCCTATGTTGGCCATTAGTCTGCTAAGTTGGGAAGTGATTTTCGCTGCCTTTCTTGCGGCGTGCTGGATTTGTATCCAGAAGGTTTGTCTTACACCTAGAAAGTTTACTGCTTTTTGTGTCCTGGATATTCTTAGGTAGTCGTTTGTGTACTTATTTCGAGGGGTATTGTTTTTTCCGGAGTGAGCTGGGGGTTGCGTGAGTCTAGCCATTCTTGCGACCATATCATAACCTGATCTTTATTCGCGCTTAATTACTGCTGCAATGTCGTTCGTGTAGCCAATTAAGTATGATTCGTCTGGCATTTCGAGTTTTATTATAGCGTCGTAGTTGATGTTCCACAAGCCTTGGCCTAGACAGTTTTCTGTTACTAAAGTTGCTCCCCACCACAGCTCTAAGGTAGTAGGGAATTTTAAATCTATTTTCGAGATCGTCGATCATATCCACCCATCTAGCGTTGTTGAAGACGTTTAGGAGATCAAAAGTCGGCAGCAACACTATTCGTTTGTATTTACATATGTCATCTATGCTGTCCTTCAATAACGATTTTTGTAGCTGCTGGAGTTGATCTGCCGGTTTAAAACCGTGTGCAAAGTCCTCCAGCTTCGTTGATAGCCGCTTTGAGTCTGGGTTTAAGTGGCCTTTCATTGAGCATAATGGATGCATAATGGACTGTATGCTGATGGCAAATTGGGATCTCATTTCCCCTTACTGATTAGCACCAGCCTTGGCTTTTCTCAGGATTTCTGCTGGTTTATTCTATAAAAATTATCATAGATATTCATATATAATTCGGTATATTACTGTCAAATAGTTCTTGTATAAGCTCGAGAGGTATTCATTATGATCTGATCGAGGGGTCCCAACTAAATCTCACCGCATATTGTTGTAGTTTTTGCTTTTATTTGGTAAGAAATATGAAAATGTTCTACAAATCTACCGCAAAACTACAGCTGTGAAAGAATATTAACGGATTAAGCCTACTACTTAAGTATTTTTCAAAAAAAAGAAGAGGCCAAATTGTCATCTAAGTAAATCACCGAGTTTATGGGGAAAACCCATAAGCATTTCTTACTAATGCTAAATTATCCTTAAAACTCGAAAAACTCAACTACTAGTACTTAGTAGTAATACAGATTTATGTTCGTGGCATGCAACAAACACCTGCCACAAAAGCCAAAACGCCTTACCTACGCAAACTACAACAAATGCAAACATTGGACCAACTAATTTTCGTGTAAAAGCGAAACCTCAGCACTTGACAGGCACGAGGCAGGCAACGCTGAGAGCTAGAAGAGCCCGAAGACACTCTGGCCCCTTGAGCCAACAACGCTCTACAGCGTTTTGTCTAGCGTTGGTGACTCAAGTAGTTCGAGCATATTTCTATTTGTATTTGCATTTCACGCTACAATTTTGATGAAGGCAAATGACGGCACCTACCGCAACAACAACAGCAACAACAATATAAGAACCAACTGTATTTTGTAGATAACAAACAAATGTTTTTTTCGGCTGCTATTTTCAAAACAAATATGAAAAAAACGTTGCCACCGCGTGCGGTTTCAAAACAAATAACAACAACAACAAAAGAAAAAGGTGACTGTTTTTTTAATACAACAATAGCTGCAAAAACAGGCCATTAGTTGAGGTAGGACGAAGTGAAGAAAGCAAATACATATGTATGTAAACAAACAGGTGAGTATTTTAAGGTAAACACACACACATACACACACATCTAACTGTCAAAATTGCTACCTGTCTTGGCTACAGATGTATTTTCATGCATATACCAGCCTTCTTGTGGCCTTAGACTTTAAGACTTTCTTACTTTGCTTACTTAAAAGTATTTTTGTATGTGTGTGCCTTGATGTGTACCTTTGTGTGTGTGGATTTGCATGCCTTTATGTCTGCCACATTATCCTTGGTTGGCATTATCCATATTACCGTTGTTATCATCTACGCCTATTCTAAGCCAAACCACCGACACTTGTTTGTGCGTGAAAATTTTATTTGTTCAAGAGGGCAGCGGCGGTTACTAAATAAATAGTAAGAGATGTACAAACACACTTGTACTTATTTATTTATTTATGTACGTTTGTAGCTATCTTCAGAAAATGTGGCATCCCATTCCAGCACATCCGGCAATTTTTACTCTGCCTTAACTTTAATTCGATACGGAATTTCAAAAACATTGGTGGCTTAAATCATAAAAAGCAAAACTAAAAATGCGACAGGTGGCAACGTTATTGAAGAAAAATTTCCAATTCATTCACAAATACAATCCTGAAAGGTTTATATTACCTTTTGTAAAATTTTTCGCAGTTTTAATTTTTTTGATAGGTGGCAACTTTGTTTCAAAAAAAATTCAAAGTCATTCCCGAACGCATTCCTAAAATCTTCCTTTTGTTTCGGATATATTTTAACTATTTTAAATTTTTTCGTTAGGTGGCAACTCTATTTTATCCAAATGTTTTAAAACTTCTAAGTTCCTAAAGCTCATTTAGGCTTTAACTACCTTTAGTAACATTTTTCGTATTTTTAATTTTTTCGATAAGTGGCAACTTCGTTCCTTTAAATTTTCAAAGTCTTTTTCGAAAAATATCTCATATTTTTCCTAAACGGCTTATGCACCGACTATATTTTTAGTATTTTTTCAAAATTTTGTGTTCTTCCATTATTTATTAGCTGCTATTGTGGGACAATTTAAGATTTGTTCTTAAGAGATTTATCAGAGCAAGTATTTTAACAGTTCCACCATTCCGCTGACCTTACCTCAAACTGTTCATTGCTGCTATAACAAATGTACAAGTATTTGGAAATTTAATTGGAGTAGTGTGGTTCCTTTGGTGAATCCATTCCTAAATTTTATATTAAGTTTATGGAAATCTGCTATATTTTTTGAATATGTTGACTGTTTTCTTCAGTTAAGGAATAATCCATTTGTGATTCTCGAAAACTCGGTGTTGATATTTTCAGTCAAGTAATAATCAAAGGAATAAAATTTTTAATAATAATTTCGACTTTTTAGACCACCCTATATCGTAATTTTGTTTTACAAAACCGATTTCCTTTAGGAAGAGCGACATTTTGTCAAAAGAAAAAAATTTTACTAATTCTTCGACTAGTTCCAAATTAGAGGCAATTCAAGAAAAATAATCGATACTATTAAGTGCTGTGTGGCACTCAGCCCCATCTTGTTGAAACTAGATGTTTGAGGGATTGTAATTTTTGCTCATGAATCATTTTTGGATTTGGACAGTTTTGTTTATTCCTACACTATTCAGATGCAAGTGAGCCTTAGCGGAGAAGATGATTTTCTTAAAAAGAAAATCGTTATCGTTTTCAAGTTTTTCCAAGACAGAACCAGCAAACTTACGACGTTTACGATGGTTCAATGGTCTCAGTTCTTGAGTGAGAACAATTTTAAACGGATCTAAGCGCAAATCATTTCTCAATATTTGCCAGGTTGTGTTTTGAGACAGTCCCAATTCTTGAGAACGGGTTGGAATCGACGAAGTGCGGTCTTTAGCAACACTTCGCGGAACGGCAGCAATATTTTCATTACTTCGAGCGTTTCTTTGTCCTGTTGGCATTTTAACATTATGTAAAGAAAATGTATGCTCGAAATGTGCAACAATTCGACGAATAGCGAGCACAGGAGGGAGGTTATTACGACCATAAATTGGCAAAGGCGCACGAAAAGTTGCAATTGATGAACGATTATTTTGATAATAAAATTGAATATTTTGTAAGTGTTGTTCTTGATATGCTATATGATATTTCCATACTGAATACAATGAAAAAAAAATTGCAGATCATGACATATTAAAATGGCCGAAAGGATACTTAGAAATCATATCATCGCTATTGGAAAACCCGAACATAAAAGTTTTACTCCAGTGAATTATGTACATATGTATATACATATGTATAAAAGTCTACAAACAAATGTCTTTCATTTAATAATATATGTATAAGGTAGCTGAATTTTGCATCTTCAACGATTTTAATTTCTTCTTTTTATACCCTGAACAGGGTATATTAAGTTTGTCACGAAGTTTGTAACACCCAGAAGGAATCGTCGGAGAGCCTATAAAGTATATATATAAATGATCAGTATGTCGAGCTGAGTCGATTTAGCCATGTCCGTCTAGACGTCTGTATATATACGAACTAGTCCCTCAGTTTTTAAGGTATGGTTTTGAAATTTTGCAAACGTCATTTTCTCTTCAAGAAGCTGCTCATTTGTCGGAACGGAACCGATATCGAACCACTATAACATATAGCTGCCATACAAAATGAACGATCGGAATCAAATGCGTGTATGGAAAACTTTCACATTTGACAAGATATATTAACCAAATTTGGTATATATTATTTCCTAAAGCACCGGAGTTATACGACTGCAACAACATCTATTGACAAAATACGAAACGACTTTTTCGACTACAAAATATTTTCAAAAAAAATATTCAATCTGAGAAAGTACTAGAAGTATTTTTGCTGAAGTATTTTTTACTATTTGGGTTTGAATCAGTATTTTTTATATGTATGTACATTTTTTTAAAGTTTCGAACTAAAATTTTTTGGTTTCTAAGAGTTTAAGATCACGGATACTCTGTTAGTAAGAGTGTTTTAAAAAATGTTTCCAAGTAGTTGAATTGCAGATATTTAAAAGTTTACGTTTTTAAAATACCGCCAAAATATATTACTACCAATTTTTTTTAGAAAAAAAAACAACAACAAATGCTTAAAAGTTCTGTGCATTGATTGTCATAAAATGCTGTTTAAGGTCACGGCAAATTTATTGCCGGTCCACCCAGTCAACCAATTGCACACTGACAGCCTGATTAATTACAAATCTTTTGTATTTTTTCCGTATTTATTGAATTTTGCTTTTGTTTTGGTATTTGAAAAACATTTATTACCGAAACACCCCTGCAAAAGGTTGAGCTACCGAACAGAAGTTGTTGAGGATTGCAATAAGAATGGATGTGTGTGTGTGAGTTTAGATGGAAGTGTAGAGAAGAATGCGAGTAAATGTTAACAGATACACACACATACATGCATATACATATGCACCTTTGCATATACAGACACATATACATTTATACTTATCCTCCTACATACCCTACATTTTCTATATACCCACTTTACCCTACAGACACCTTCGATTAACTCACGCATGCAATTTTGCTCAGCTACAAATAAATGTCTCTATGAGTGTATAAACATACATATGTACATTTGTTTGTATGTGTGCGAGCGTGTGTATGCTTTTATATTCTCGCATCCTTAATGGCAATTTTCGATTACGACACGCTAAAAGGCCACCTTCGACCACTTAACGTTTTTATGCCATATTGTTGTTGTATTTTTAGTTGTTGTTATTGTTTTCGCTACAAATGGCGAACTTCAAACTTCACAACTCAACTTCAGCGGTTCAGCGCACAAACAAGCAACAACAAACTCATGTATTTATGACTAAGTACAGATGAGCGGACTAAATGTTGTTGTTTTTGTTGTTGTAGTGCATGTATGGGAACAATGCGGGTAGAGATTCTTGGAAGCTGAAACTCAAACACCGGAAAACACTACTCCAAAAGTAGGCGAACAAATATATACTATATACATACATGTATACCTGATTTTATTTACACATACACACATACATATATTTAATATATAGTACATACAAATATATGTACATTTATGTATATTATGATATATATATACATATATATACATATGTATAAGTCGCAGTGAGGTTCAAGGATGTCAAATCTGCTCGTTGAGATTTTCACATACTCACTTACCTATACACACACATACATAAGGATATGTATATTTATTTCTGGTATATATGTATATGTGCATAATGTCCTTTAGCCATAACGGCAAGGTGGTCGAGCAAGCAAAATTTTTTCTTGCCACACAAACAAAACTACCTGCCTGCAAATCGCTTGTTGTTGTTTTTGTCATTTTTTTTTCAACCGAGCCACCAGCACTAACAAATAGCCTACAACAACAATGCCAGCCACAAGCGAAAATATGTGAACAGAAAAGTTTAGCAAAAAATTTTTTAAGGTGCCAACCAAAAAACGGGGGAAAAAAACAACAACAAATAAGATTTATTATCCTTGCAGTTTTCGCTCTCGCTTAGCCATGGCGTAGGGTTTCCCATGAGATAGAGCAGCAATACAAACACACACACACTCATAAATATATGTATGCGGTGGCAAAGTGATAAAGATAACAACAACAACAACAACAACAAGCATGCAAACCACACGTGCACGGTAGCCAGCGCTTGGCAGCCTTTGCTGTTAGAACGCGAGTGCTTGGCCTTAGCCTTCTAAATGCTATTTTTCACCAAAACAAAAAAAACAACAACAATTCATGATAACAACAACTAATGATAAAAACAAGGAAAATACTGTAGCGTTGTGCTCTGATACACCTTCGCTATTCCAAACAAAAAACAAAAACAATTTTTTTCTTGCTCTGACTCTTCAACATCCTGCATTTGTGTGTTTTTGTTTTTGTTGCTGCTGCAAAATGGCGACACATCATCATGCACGTGGTGCTCAACGCATTCCCACACTTTTTCCTTTACAACAGCAGTGAATTTGCAGTTTTTTTGCTGCTACTGTTCGGCATCTAATCCTTCACAAACGAAACGAAAAAAAACACAGCAACAACAATCAAATGTTTATGAATTTTTGTGCGCTTGCTGGCAGTGCATCCATTTGGCGGCACGTAACCCTATAAACACTTCTCTAATATATTATACACAGGTATGCATATACAAAAACAACTTCATATACATACATATACACAGATACAATTTCATATACACACTACACACATGCTTAGCTACAAATTAACGCACCTGTGTGCAGATTTTGAGTATATACTCGATTGCAGGCAAATGTAGTCCAACTCTGATGACGGTAGCTGGTAATATGCACCAAATATGCACGAAATATTTTTCTATGTAGGTTTACAATTATGTGCACAATATTAGCAGCACACTTATCAAAGTGATTTTCGAAGGTTCAGTGCCTTTTCGTATAGCATAAAAGGGTATAAAAAGATCTTTGTCTTGATTTTCGTCGGTCAGTTTGTATGACAGCTATATGCTATAGTAAACCGATCTAACCAATTTGTTCGAGAATTATAGTACCACCTTAAATAATAATATATGCCACATTTCAAGTAGATATCTCATGAAATTAAGAAGTTCTTCGTACAAGAACTTGAATTTTAGGGGTCAGTTTGTAAGACAGCTATATGACATAGTGATGCGATATCAACAGTTCCAACAAATGAACAGCTACTAGAAAAGAAAATTACGTGTGCAAAATTTCAGAACGGTATCTAAAAAACTAAGAAACTAACTATATACAGACGGACGTGGCTGAATCGACTCAGCTCGTGACGTTGGTTATTTAAATAAGGTATATACTTTATATGCTCTACTCTTATTCTATATGCTTTAACTTGTCTTCGTGTGGTCTATCATTAGATAGCTAAGTTTGCTGAGATCTTGGCCAAAGCTGCACAACTTCTAGCTCTTGCGCCAACGCAATTTCCTTTGGAGCAAGCTGGATCGTAAAGAATCTAGTGAGCTCTTCGCTCTCAGTAAAGAATTTTAGCTGTCATTACCTTGTTGGCGAACCCGCGACAGGTTTCAGAATCTTATCGGATGTCAATTGTAGAAGGTATTAGGAAGCAGACGAGGTAGAAACATATTAACACTTCGTTCTTGGCTATCGCGCTTTGATGAGATTAAGGCTTAAATACTTGGGAGCTCACACTTTCAGACATCCCGCTGAGCTGGTGGGAAGTGAAATGAAATTACCTCAAGGTGCTTTGTCTACTTATGTGTTCTGATTGAAGGAGTTCTATTTTATGGCTTCACAAAGGTCTGCAAGTTTTAAGTTTCAAAAGTCTACTTCTCCTCAGACAGTTCAGACAACAGTTTACAATATTTATTCCCCTGGCTTTATTTATTTTATATCCTCAAACCAAGAGATTATTGACGATATAAAAGTGTTTCGACCACATTATATACTCCAGAGTTTTCTCTACACATTTCCAATTAGTCACATGACTTTCCACTAGGGTCTTTGTCTAGAATACATCGTCACAGTTTGTAATTATTGTCGCTGCTTTAAGAGTTCTATTGTGTTTCTGGAGTACTCAGAGAGAGAGGGTAGAGGGTATTTCAAAAAGCTAAGTTAACCAACAAACGTCTGTCTATCCCCAGGGTTGCGCGGTGATCTTAGGACCCGCCACGTAAAAAAACCTACCAATGAAAAGGAAACAATAGCCTCGGGTAAGTGACGCCCCTTTTGATGACGATCTCTGCAAACGTGTTAAGGATTATGATTTGAGGTGCCTCTGCTCAGCTGGTTGATATCCTCGTTAGAGTAAAGACCGTCCAAGGAATAAAATGGACGGCTGAAGGACTGAGGCGAGGTTACTACAGTGATCATATAAAGGAGTGCAAATTAGGTGTGGTATTCGTGATGGGAGAGAGACTCCGTCGCCGAGTTGTCACATCAAAGCGAAGTTCTTCAACACATCGCTGATTTGCGACCAACGATGCCTCCTCTGAGCGTTTGAAGCGCACCTATGAGAGCTGCTCCCGCCACTATGTCAAAATCGTGCTTGGCGTCCTTAACGCCAGGGTGGACAAAGAAGGTATCTTTGACACAACGGTCGGTAATCTCAGCCTTCATGATCCTTCAACATCCCCAAATGGGTTGAGGCTGATCGACTTCGCCGGGGCCCGAAATATAGAGTTATCTGTAGTACTAGATTTCAGCAAAATAAAATTCATTAAGCTACCTGGCTGTCTCCGGATCGAAAAGCCACCAACCAGATCGATCATGTTGTGATAGACGAAAGGCACGTCTCCAGATTTAGGTTAGAAAGGTTCCCATATGTCGATAAGTATTAAAAAAATTGAAACGAGATGCTAAAAACTGTACAGTGAAGTGTATGACAATTGGGATGGTTTCAGGTTCGAGTTTGGGTGAGATATTGAACATATTTCCTTATTCGGGGAGTCTTGTTTCCTATGAAAGTTATACTGCTGGCCTAATACTCTTTTTACAGAAATCTTGCAGAAATATAACATTTTCCTCACATATACTAAAAAAAGTCGTTGCCTTTATTTTCCTCGCCACTGTACCAAAGCAATATTTTGGGTGTTCCTGTGTTGATTTATAGTTACAGTTTGCACTTATCGTAGTTGTTTGCATTCTTCATACACCGTTGTTGTAGTTGTTGTTGTTCCATGTACTGCTGAAGTGTCATCAGTTTGCCAGTTGGTACTTTTTTCCGATTATTTATATCACTTGATACTTGTTGTTGTTGTTTTTTCATGTTACCAACCAGCTTCTAGCTGTTTCAGTTTCAGTTACCGCATCATCCCACTCATCTCCTCCACCATTTTCACCGGTGCAAAAGCACTCAGCGTTGCAGTTGAGGTTCACTATCCGCATATTTCTGAGTACTTTTGGTATTGCAACAACAAAAAATAAACAAAAAATGCACAACAAATGGAAAAATGCTGGATATCAACTTGCTCTGCGTGGTAATCCGTCAGGTGTGACCTACACAGAGTTTTGAGGTTATGATTTATTCTGCCAAAAACGACTAACATACAGTGGAGTAGAAAAGTTAACAGACGAAACATACTGAATCAAAACAGAGATACCTAAATTCAGACAGGTAGGTGAGGTGGATGTCTGACGACACACCTAGGTATTTAGGAGACTCATTGTGAAACAACTGGAACTTAAATTCCCTAAATTACTTCAGGTAACTTGCAAAAAACTTCACTTTGAATATTTCTGTCCCCAACTCTATCACCAGGTGCCAGGTACCTCTATCATTGTTGCGATTTTCATAGCATGTACAACTCGATAACTTCGAATTGATGGTAAAGTTGGACCTCAAATCCGATATGAATGCTGTTGAGGCAATGGGAGTATATATTTATACCCTCAACAGGGGTATATTAAGTTTGTCACGACGTCCGTCCGTCCGTCTGTATATATAGGAACAGCCCCTCAGTTTTTAAAATATCCTTTCGAAATTTTGCAAACGTCATTTTTTCTTCAACAAGCTACTCATTTGTCGGAACTGCCGATATCGGACCACTATAACATATAGCTGCCATATAAACTGAACGATCGGAATCAAGTTCCTGTATGGAAAACTTTCACATTTGACAATGTATCTTCACGAAATTTGGTACAGATTATTTTCTAAGGCAACAATGTAATCTCCGAAGAAATTGTTCAGATCGGTTAACCCTCTAGTGCATATGCCTGCCTACAGACGGGGTGTTTTCAAAATCAGATATAAAATATTTCTTTTAATATTAAAATTCGGATTTTTTCAAAGAACAGCTTAAAGTTCAACTTACGTAATGGTTTTCAGATTAGCAATACTACTTCTAGTTTTGACGTACTGTCAGGTTGAAGTGACAGAGGTAGCACTTTCCCGCCAATTTAATTAAATTTTTTGCAATCCAGCACAATTTTCTGAACAACAAGAAATATAAATTCTTGTGTCGTTTCAGGATTGAAAAAAATACTTACGGGTGTGGAATTTTGTGCTCTTTATGATAGTGTTCGATTTATAATAAAAAAACTAATAGCAGGTGAGTAAATTCGAAAATATTGAACTCCGCCTTGAGGCGGACTCATGCATTGCGCTGCCTACCTTTTTCCAGTAAAATGAAATATTTGTGATACAATTGAAAATTTTTCTTATTTTATTATTGAATAATAATCAGATATGTCGCGTTATTCTAAGACCCATATGACGGATGAAGAAATTCGACAATATTTCGAAGAGTCGCAATTGGTAACTGATACTTCCGACAATGAATGCGATTTTGATAGTGACGATTCTGATATGGATCCAACCTACTCACTACCGGAAAATGATACGATCATTGATGCAATGCTAAACTCCTCAGAAATGATGCGAAACGCAATCGAATGCAGTTTGAATGTGACAGACTTTGAAGAAAATGCTGAAATAATTGAGCTGCCACCGATTCCTCCATTGCCTGTTTGTGACGTTACTTCTAGTGTATTCTTACCGTCGACAGTGACACGTTCTGTGCACAAAGCATTAGAATCGCAAGAAAAAATCGGAGTCCTACCAGCTGCAAGTGATTTGAGAAACGATATGAGTGCGATAAGATCGATTCTTTGGAAGAAGAAAAAACTTCAGCTGAGTGTTGCAGATTTGGCTTTTCAAGGCCAGGACATGCCGGATTTTTTAAAATGTTTAAAAACACCTTACGACTGCTTTGCATATTTTGTGACCGAAGACTTTCTGAAGGTAATTTCTAATATATAACAGTTTATTAAATTTTTAATAAAAATTTTGCAGGCAATAGCCTTACAGATGAACTTGTATGCCAAGCAAAAGATATATCTTCAAAGTTTTGTATCGATCACCAAGAGCTGCGTAAGTTTTTGGGAATATTGTTGTTTGCGATCTGTTTATCGCTTTCTAACAGTCGCTCATATTGGGGACAATACGGATTAGATCCACGATACGTTTATCCATGACATGCAATCGATTTGAAGAAATTAGAAACCACTTGCATTTCAATAATGATGCGTCTCGTATAGAAAAAGTCAACCTGGTTATGACCTCTTGTATAAAATAAGGCCGCTAGTAAAACATTTTCAACCAACGTTTTTCTTCAGTTCCAATGCGGCAGAGACTTTTGCGTTGATGAGCAAATGTGTGCCACGAAAATGAGTGGAAACCCAGTGAGGGCAATATATGCCAGCAAAACCTCACAAATGGGGAGCAGAAACTATTCGTGATTTGCGATTCCTTTGGATATTCGTATTCCTTTGAAGTTTATTGTGGCGCCGGCGATAAAACAAAATTTTGCCAAATTGTCAGATCTTGGTGCTGCATCCAATGTTGTAGTTAGGTTGTCTGGAATCATACCAAACAATGCCAATCATATTATTTACTTTGACAGCTTTTATACCTCATTGGGATTGCTATTATATATGAGAAGTCGCCCAATTCACAGTTTAGGGTACAGTGCGCGGAAATCAGTACCAAATATAAAACTTTCCACAGACGCAGAGCTGCAATCAAAAAAGTAGCACGTGGGTATAATGAAAGAATACGTGGGAAGTGTTTTGGGAGTAGACATAAGCAGCGTTTTGTGGTACGACACAAGAGCAGTTCGTCTGTTATCCACCTACGTAGGAACAGATGCAGTTGTACATAATGTGAAGTTCATATTCCTTAAAGGCAAATCGTTGCGGATCGAAGAAAATTGGAAACAAAATGTTGAGGTGGATTGTCAGCTATTGTGAAAGAATACAACCAGCATATGGGTGGTGTGGATTTAGTTGACGGATTGATTGGTCGATACCACATAAAAATGAAAACCAGAAAATGGACAAATAAATTATTTTACCACATGCTGGACGTGAGTATGGTGAATGCATATTGTCTTTATAACCGACTAAATAAGGACGTCCTAAAGTGTAAACTTCCTGACTTCAGATCAGAAGTGGCAGAAACACTTTGTTTGATTGGTTCGACAAAACCTGTAAAACGTGGTCGTCCATCGTCTTTAACACCTCCACCAAAAGCTAAAAAGACGTATCACCTATCAGAAAATATAAGATACGATCAAATAGGACACTGGTGTAAGTTTTTGGACCGCTCAGGCAAAAAAATGTGCAAATTTCGTGGATGCAAATCAGAAACTCAGGCATTTTGCATTAAATGTAAAATTAATTTATGCAATTCAACGGCAAAAGATTGTTTTTTCAAATATCACAATAAAGAAGAAATGAAAACATAAATTTATATGAACAATAAGGGTTAATGCATAGGTCCGCCTTGAGGCGGGATTTTTATTTTACCTGTAAAAGGTACACAAATTGACAAATCGAAAAACTAACATCAGATTCGTCTTCACAGACCTGAATATAGTCTAATATAAAAATCACAGTCGAAACAAAAATTCATGCATTAGAGGGTTAACTATAGCATATAGCTTCCATACAAACTGAACACATAGTTACTAAAAGAAATGCACCTGTGAAGGGTATATTATCTTCGGTGCAGCCGAAGTTAACTTTTTTTCTTGTTTCTATTGAGTTTGAATGCATTGAATGGAATGTTATACTGCCTGGCTTAGGTCAAGAGAGCTTTGTTAGCTAGGAAGACAAATATAAAGATAATCATAAGTCAGTTAAGTTGGATGATGAATGAAACCAGTTGTCCTGAAGTTCCCTTTTTTTTGTGTGCGGAATCAAATTTCTGTTGCCGAAACATTCAGAATGTTGAAAAAGGCCTTCGCTGATAAATGTTTGTCACGAGCAAGTGTTTTTGATTAGTACAAACTATTCAAAAAGAGAACGCGTTGACTACAAACCATGCCCAGGACGGCCATCAACATCAACACCGCAGTAAAATAAAGGAATTGGTGTTTCAGAATCGAGCATTAATAGTCAGAGATCTCACTTTAGAACGTTAGAATATTGGCAGGTTCAATAAAAACCATTTTGAAACACCATTTGGGCCTAAGCAAAGTTAAAGCACGATTGGTTTCAAAATCACTAAATTTTTTCGAAAAAACAGCGTCGTGTTAACGTCTGTGAAACAATGCTTTCCGACTACGAAGATGTCATAAGATGTTTTATTACTAGCGATGAGTCTTGGATCTTTGCTGACTACCCGGACATAGACGATAAATCGGCCGAATATTGTGACAAAGATGAGTCGAAGCCGTAAAAAACACGTCAAAGCAGTTCAGAGGTCAAGATTATGTTGACAGATTTCTTCGATTATAGAGGTTTGGCGTACTTAGAATTAAACCGATCGTCGACGTTTGCACCACGATAATGCGCCGTCGCATACTGCATTGATTCTACGTTAGATTTTCGCCAAATGTTCAACCAATATCATACCGCTACCACCGTATTCACCCCATTTAGCTCCATCTCGCTTCCTAGTGTTCTTTAAGTTCTAGTCTTGAATCCAATATTACACCAATGTGTTTTAGCTATGGCTGTAAAGTTACGTCACATTTTCCTCTAGTGATCGATATTTTCTCTACAAATTTCCTGAAGCTTATGAGCAACATTTGGAACCCGTTTGAACCTCGGATCTAAGGTTTAATAATCATTTAATAACAAAGTATTATTTTATTGATTATTAAGTCTTAAATCGGAAGAAAATCATAGTCGAACTTTTTACAAAGAATATTTGAAGCACTGAATCACAAGCTGGTTTGGTAGAGTCAGCAAATCTGATGGACTTAATTTTGTTCACCGCAGAAAAGTCAAGACACCGGCGAATATTTTTTGTACCAACTGTACAAATGACACACTCTCAGAACGCATGCAAAGGACGAAAACTAACAACTTGCCAATTATACAGAAGCAGAAATACATACATACATACACACGGACTCGGTTTTGAATTTGAATTTGAATTTCGTCGGATTTTTTCGCAAACTTCGCCACACACTCTCGCACAAGTACTACCACTCACAACAACATTGCCTTGTGGTTGCTAGTAATGATGAGTATGATGACAATGATGAAGCCAACCGCACGCCACACATACTTACAAATCTTCATACGTTCCAAGAGGCGCTGATATCTTTGCATTTGTGAACCATTTGAATATTATTTTTTCTGTGTTGCGTGCGCTCACTTTTCCTACTCTCCGCTCCGTTTTTTGTGGCAATTGTGCTTGGAGTTTGCGACGATTTTTGTTGTTTGCACGCCTCTTTGGCTTCAAAATGTTTGCATGAGTATTGTTATCCTTGCATTTAGCTGCAAAGGACCTACGACATAGCGGATATTTGCCGGTTTTGTTGTTGTTTTCGGTGTTTTTGTTTTTTTTGCAGTGGCTACGCGACTTTAGCTTGACTCAAATTATGCGTTTAACTGTCATACAATGACAGTTGCCATTGTGGTTGCAACAACAGTTGTTGTATGGCGCATTTTAAAGGACTTGTGGTCAAAAGTAGTAGTGCCACAATATTTGAGGAGTGCTGCTAGACTTTTTGTTTTTTGTTATTGTTGTTTTTTCTTTTTTCAAATGGTTTATTTGGTGGTTTATTTGGTGAATTTGTTATATGCTGCAAGTGTGCTTTGAAATTTTAAACTGCAATTAGCTAACAAGCAAACGAAGTTGCGCTTCAGAGAGTTGAGAGGATGATGGAAAGGAGAGTAGAGGACTTTTGAGTAGGAAAAAGCGTTAATAAGAGAATTGAAAATATTTAGTGTGGATACGTAGCTTATTGAGAAAAATATTGCACTTCAGTAGCTCACTCTAAGTTATGAAAATATTTAAAATCAGCTAATAACCATGCCCAGTTTCTGCATAAATGTATTCTTCAAAATTACTTACAGTGAAATCTCCTATAAAACGCGCTGAAAAAAATTAAATTGAAGTGGAAATATTAATATTTTGGTCCTACGTACATATGTATAAAAAACTATGTTAAAGGCGTGTCACCTGCCACTTTTCAAGCAGTTTAGTATATCAAACAAAGGGTAAATACCCTTTTTATTTTCCCTAAAAATTTTAAAATTTAGTGAAAATAGATTCAAAAAAGTTCAAAATCAGGTGACAACCACGCCCACTCACCTCTCTCTTCTCATTGCTATGTCAAACATGAGTGCGATCTGTCAACCACTTGGCTTACAGTAGCTGCTTAAGTCGGTGCACTTCAGTAATGCGGAATCAATGCGAATGTTAGCAAAGGCTTACGGTGATTCAGTTTATCAAAACACGAGACTACGAGTGGTACAAAGACTTCAAAGATGGTGGAGGGATCGTTGAAAAGATGACTCGTTCTGGGGGACCTTCGACCTCTTTAATTGATATATATTAAAAGTGAAGAATGTTGTGCTTGAAAATTGTCAGTCAAGTGTTAGAGAGATGGCAAGACAGCTAAACATCTCTCGCGAGTCCGTTGGACTGGATATGGTGGATATTTTGCGTATGAAATGCGTTCTTGCTCGACTCGTCCTGATAAAGCTGAATTTTTTTCAAACAGGTATCTTTGAATATACGCTTGATCGTGCGAATTCCGATCCCACACTCATGGAGAGCATTATAACTGCCGACGAGAAATGGATTTATGAGTTTGACATGCAACCAAGTAAACAATCAATGGAGGGAAAAAACGAGCCGAAACAAAAAAACACGCAAAAGCCGCTCAAAAATCAAGGTGATGCCCATTGTTTTTATCGATATTCGTCGTTTGGGGCATCATGAATTTGTTGCGAAGGGCGAAATGGTCAATAAGTAGTGCTATTTGGCGTTTGCGTGATAAAACTCGTCGAAATGGCGGGAAATGTGGTAGAAAAATTCATGGATTTTACACGATGATAATGCACCATTGAGTCTAGCTAAGATTTTGGTCGAATTTAAAGCCAAAGATGCGTTGAATACCATCAATCAACCACCGTATTCACCAAATTGGGCTACCTGTGATTCTTTCTTGTTTCCAAACTGAATTTTCCGCCCGTGGAACTCGTTTTCAGTCGGTCGAAGAGATAAAGCAAAATTCGCTGAAGGAGCTGAATGCCATCCCAAAAAGTCCTTATGAAAAGTGTTTTGAGGACTGGAAAAATCGTTGGCATAAGTGTTTTACACCTGATGGGGATATCTTTAATGATGAAAAAATGGAGATTGATGAATATATATACATATATATATATATATTGCGTTTAATTTAAAATTTTTTTTGCAAAAATATAGATATCTAGGACCAGATATCAACAAAACCTTACCAATCCCATTCAGGTATCAATATCAGGATATCAAATGTGTGTTCTTCGCGTACCGAGAGAATATATAGAGGAGGTAATATTTTTTTATCCGAATATCGTTTGAAACTTGAATAATTTAGTGAAGGCAATTGATTTTCAAATCCTAAGGGAAATATGAGTTTTAGTGGTAAATAATGCTTCGCACTTTTTTGCAAGTTTGATTAATGGGTCGCAAAGCAAATTGGTAAAAGTGTGAGTAAAAAGTTTTGAAACAGAGAGTTCGAGGTTCACTTAAAATAATGTTTTTTTTTTAATTCTCAAGCAAATTTTAGTTTTTCAAGTACGTTGCCAAACACAAAACAATAATTAAAATTTTTCAATTAGAAAAAAATTAAAATAATAACATTTTTCATCGCCGCTATCATACCAAATCGTTCACACATAATATTTTCATAATGTCGCCATATTTTTTTTCAACTAAATACTTCTTTATCACTTCCTCCACATTTTAGAAATCTCGCCGCTCTTTCGCCTTCGGTTGTGTGGGCGCATAAATACGTGTGATGTCTCAAATTGATTGTGGCGCTGATAAAATACGCTTAGCGCATCACTCAAAACGCTCTGGAGAAGCGCTCTTTACCTCAAGTACTCATTAGTAGCTCTTCGTTGCGTTTCATGGGTGTCAGCTGAACTCTTCAGTTTTGGGTATTTGATGAGATCTTGAAGATTAGCGTGTCGGTGGACAATTTGTAGTTGCTTACGCATAAATATGCCGCATTTTCATAATCAAATTAATGTATCTCCATATGTATGTATGCGAGAGTAAATCATTTGTAAATCTAGCGTGTCTAAATTATTTTGTTTAGAAGCGTAGATTTTTATCAGCATGCAGAAGAATGGCATCTACTTGAAATACTTACTCGCATATTATTGTAATGAGCACGCAGCATATGCAATTAAAATATGCTGTTGTAATGGAGGCATGCGCAGGCATGAGTATGCATAATATGTTATTATTGTTGCTATGCTAGTTCCTCTCAATTATTGGTAGAAATATGCTCGAAGATCGGTGAACGGCGGCTGCTATAGTAGAGTCGCGTTAAAAAAATCAGAGCCAACAACAGTGATTACTTCACACGACAGTCGGGTCTAAGTAAACAGAACAAACACGGTTGTATATTCGTCAAAGAACTGTCAACTTGACAGCATTACTCCAAACTATTTGAGAGATACAAAAACCCAACTTCTCATAACATGAAGTCTGTTATACTGACCGATATATTCCTAAAAGACTCAACCGAGAAGACGAAACACCAAACGGCATTCGGTAAATGAGGTGACGAAAATGTTCGCACCGATTTCGTCCAATTTCCGAAGAGAGTTATAGTCTGTGAACAGCACTATTTTTGCGAAATTTTATTGTAACATCTTTACTAATGCTTGAGTTCCCCATTTTAAGGTCAAATATGTTGATGGGACTCAAAGTGGCATCATACGAAAAGTGGGCGTGGTTTTGTTTTTATTTGAAATATTTTGAAATGGCGTTATGAATATTTTTTGGAAACTTTAAACAATCACTTTGATTCAAATCGGTCAAGTCGTTTGTGTAATATCAATTATAAGCAAAAGTGGGCCGTGCCACGCCTATATTCCAATTTTTAAACTGAATCATGTGTGAAGGTGCCAAATGGGCTTATGATCTGACCAACAAGTACATAATCTCTTTAGTGGATAGCCATTAAGAGCATTCGAATCGCCAATACTAACCCTCACTGTGTTTGGTTGCGCAAGAAGACTATAACTAGACTTTTAGTTCGGTGCCCAGTCATAGAGGAAAATAAGTAAATAAAGCGGCAGACTAGCTGGCCCGCTCGGAGGCAGCTGGAAACTCAATTCCACTAAACCCAATAATCTGACATTTCATCTTCACTATTATCTAGTTAATCCTCAAATTATAAACTTTCTTATCTATATAATGGAAAACCCTGGGGAACAACTTGTTCCAAGACTTTGAAATGTTTTTAACCATTCTAGATGAGAAGAAAAGTAGTTAGGTTCGAATACAAGATCGATCCAAAACCGATCCCACTTGGACAGCCGAGAACGCCGGTCCATTGTGATGTCTAAACCTCCTTAAATACTGATCAAAAATTGATAAAGCCGTGTGAGCCGACCACAAATTTGTTGAGGCGGCTAATATCAACTACGGCAACTTTCACTTGGCAACCACAATCTATCAAAAAACTGGATATTGAAATGTTACCCTATTGGAACACGTCCATTAAGATTAATTCCGGCAAGATGATGCTTGCTAAGAGCAACTGTAGTTGAGTTGATCTTCTGCGTGCTACTGTAGGCCATAAGGATCTCGTAGCTGCAGTAGTTTATGTATATGGCAGCTTTTTAAAGAGATGCCGACAAATGAGCAGAAAAAACGTATGCGAAATTTCAGATCGATATTTCACACACTGAGGGTTTGCGCATATACGGACTATCAGACAGATATGTCAGATATTTTTCCAGTCTTTGAAATGCTTTTCATAAGCATTCTTTGAGATGGCCTTCAGCGAATTATGTTTTCATTCTTCGATCGGCTGAAAAACGTGTTTCACGAAGCGGCAATTTCAGTGGGAGAACAAGAAAAACGTGTGATAGCCAAATCTGGTGAATACGCTAGTTTTATTGATTGTGTTTTTGGCTTTAATTTCGGTCACAATTGTGGCTCGATGCGATGGTGCATTATCATCGTGTAAAATCCATGAATTGTTCTTCCACAATTCCGGCCGTTTTCGACGGATAATCTCACGCAAACGCATCAATACGTCCAAATAGAACTCTTTATTGACCGTCTGTCCATCCGGAACAAATTCATGATGCACCAAACCACGAATATCGAAAAAAAAACCATGAGCATCACCGTTTTAAGCGGCTTAATGGTGGTTTATTTCTTGGTTTCGGCTCGTTTTTTCCCTCCATTCCGATAATTGTTGACTTGTTCGCATGTCAAACTCATAAATATATGAATCAGCCGTAATTATGGTACTCTCCATGAAAGTGGGATCGGAATTCGCAGGATCAAGCATGTCCATAGAGATCTGTTTACGGCACTCTTCTTGAAAAAACTTCAACTTTATCGGCACGTGTTGAGCAAGAACGCATTTCATACCCAAAATATTCACCAAAAACCATTCGAATGGCCTCGTGAGTGATGTCGAGCTCTCTTGCTATCTCTCTAACACTTGTCTGACGATTTTCAAGCACCATATCCTTTTTTAGTATTTTCATCAGTTGAAGAGTACGAAGCTCGTCCAGAACGATGCATGTCTTCACCGATCTCTAACCTGTCTTTGAAGGCTTTGTACCACTCGTAGGCTTGTGTTTTTGAAACACCGTAGCCTTTTCTAATATTCGTACTGCTTCTTTGTTCGATATTTTCATCCATTGTGAAAATAGCAACGCACTACTGAGGTGTACCGACTTTGAGCTACTACTATAAATAAACTGGTTGACAGATCGCATTCATATTTGGCATAGTAATTCAGGATAGTCCTACCAACTGAGCAAAAAACATTTTTTTGATTTGTTATTTTTCCGGGTGCTTGTGTAGACACAATGTATCTTGGGATACCACGACAGTCGAGTTTATGGAACCGGTATATACCCGATGTTTTGTGAACAATAGCATGCATCGGCACCTTTTTAATAGTAATTCGAATATTCATCGACGGAATTTCCGAAAAGCTTTGAATATATGTCCAAAACTCACCGTGTAACCACAACTATGAACCGGTTAACGGTTGCGTGTACTCAGTTTCGTTGGAATTTTTGGTCGCTTACTCTTACTTTCCTTGAGTTTTTGTTTGTTTTTCGTACATTTTCACCTCAAATTTGGCTAGTTTTTTGTGTGCAATAAAATGTTTCTAACCATTAATATTCGTAAATTAATTTCGTCATGCTGGCTACACAAATTAGCTATGACACAAACCATGCAAATTAGCCGCGAAACACCCCAAAAATGCTGGAGTAACAAGAGGAAAAACTGCAGTATGTTTTTTGTAATAAAAACAACAATCAGAAAACATAAAAATAAAACTAAAAGCATCTGCATATACATACATACATTTATTAATGTATGCATATATGCTTGTGTTTGTGTCTATAAAAAAAATCACGAAATTCCATTTGTGTATATTTGCGAATTCGTCATGATGACGTCACGCCATCAAAATCGATTAGCCAACAACGCCAGCGTAACCGACAGCCGCCTGAAAACCCTCTGCCTACAGCACCAACATCACCATAAGGGATAACAGCCAACCAACCAACCAAACAACCACTTTGCCGGCAGCAACAACACCAACACGCGCAGCCAGCAGCAAAAAAATGAAATCGAAATTTAAATGGACATAAATAAAAAATCAGCAATGGTCTAAATTTTAAAAACATTTCAAAGTGAAAAGCGTGAAACACACACATACATGCGTGAATTTAAGAAAAATCACAATTTGTTTACATACATATGTGTGTGTGTGTTTGTATTTGTTTTCACTAATGTGCAGACAAACAGTGCACAGAGCCTTGATTTGTTGTCCTCGGGTCCATCATAAATTTTACGCAATAGACAAACATTATGACACTTTTACGCACACACTCGTGCATACACACACATACACTTACATACATACATGTATATATGTACAGTATCTATTAATATTTGTATATTTTTTTATTTCATCACTGACGTTGATTTCATTTTTATACGCTGTTAATATCACTTTTCCTTGTGGTTGTTGTTTCCACTCTAACTTGTTGTTGTTGTTTGCGTTATTATTAGTATTTGTTAGTTAATAGTTCGAGTGCTGTCGTTCCGCTGCAGCAGCTGTTGGCGTTCTCAGGACGAGAACACTTAAAAAGCGCTGGACATTACCGCATACTTGTTGTTGTAGAGGGGGGTTTCCTTTGTAGTTGGTTGCTTATGTGGGTAAGTAAGTGCAGCGCGTGTGTCAGCGCTAGTGGTGGACAAATTTCGTCTGTCATAACTTTTATTTATGTGTGTCAATGACATTTTACTTTTGCCTTTTTGAATACTTTTTCAGTTTTTGTTGTTATTTGTTGTTGTTTTTATTGATTTGACTATAGTGAAGGCGCCCAATGGCCAAGTGTCAATAAGAGCATGCCTATGTTGGACTTTATTTCGGTCACATTAAGACTTAGAGAGGGAGGGAGGTAGGAAAAGTCAGAGCTTGAAGCGCTCGCTAGTCACTTGTAGACCGCAGGGACCGAAAGTGTAGTTAAGATGGACTTGTGGGTACTGAATATGGACAATATCTTTTCTGGTTGTGAAATTATAATATATTTTCCAAGAAGCTCCGATCTTTTGAGCCAAATTTTGTTCAGCGTTAAGCAAAATTGCCACATTTAGGGCGAAAAGCAACCTGAAGAGATTTAAGTGCTGTCATTGCGTCCAGAGAAAACAACGGTTTAACCGAGGAATCAAAAATGATGCCGATGAGTACGTAACTATCAATGGCGACCGTTATTATGCCATGATAACCGACTATTTGATGCCTGAAACAAGACGGTGCCACTGGAATCTATCAATGGATTTATTGAGAGAACACTTCGGTGAGCAGATAATTTCAAGTTTTGAGTCGGTCAATTGGCCACCAAAATCGTGCAATATCATGATGTGGGATATGTAAAGTCTATGCGGATAATCCCGCTTGGATTAAGGCCTTGGAGTAAAACATCACGCGTATCATTCGCCAGTTACCAGTCGAAATGCTCGAAGGAGTCATCGGAAATTGGACTCAACGGATGAGCAATCTGAGACGTAGCCGCGGCCAACATTTGAAAGAGATAATCTTCAAACAATAAATGCCAAATAATGTTGTTTTATTCTTTCGTGATAATAAACATTTTCAATTAAATTTGAAGTTTCTGTGTTTTTTTAAGTAGAGAATATCGAAAGGGATCACTCTTTACTAGAGAATAGAAAGAAAGAAGACAAATGAATCGCCAACAAAAAGAGAAAAAGCTAATAATGAGTCAAAATCACAGCTGAGATGATCTTATGATTATAAAGATTGGTATAGACGAAACATAAGAATGACCAAAATATTCTAACCGAACATTGCCATAATGACGGCGCGAAACCATGACATCGACGAACAAGCAGATGTAGAAAATAGGCGCAGACGCGGCAACAAGTTGTTTTTCACTAATTTTTGAGGAAAGCTCATCGACCCAGAGAAGGTTTACTAATGCTACTACTACTATTGTGAGGGATCTACTATTGGCCGAAACAGTGCGCTTGTTGATTTCTGCATGTAAGAATTAAGAGTGTGGCCGTAGTAAAGCAGCTAATAGTAGATTATTCTCCGCCAGCCACACCAATCACCTGGAACACCCCTCTAACCGTCCATCACAACACAAGACAAAACTGTCTATAGCCATCTATTGAAAAATATTGGATTTTTTTTCCAAAACTTGTATTGTACCTAACTACTATTAAAGAAATACTTCGATAAGCTCTCCGGGGTAGGAGTATGGATTAGTGCTTAAAATAGACTTAATGGATTTTGCAAATCAGATTATAATGTTATTAAATGCCGTTGCGTTAATGATGTCCCGGCCTTAAACAGAGATAAGGAGTTTAATTGGTAGCGATTAGGTACGACGTTTCAATAAAAACTAATTGAAATGACTTTATCTTTAAATTTCAGACTTTTCCTAGACATATTTTCAGACTTCTAAACATTTTAAGTGTCGAGAATGGATATAAGCTAGACGATATACTATTTTAGACCTGGTTTAGTGGCACACTTTAAGAAATTTATCTAAGTTAAGGACTTCCGTAATCGTCAGACTGTTAACTACCGCTCAATTAGTCGGCCAGGAAGTGATTCCGAGCTAAGATCTGTGACAAAAGACTATCTTGCTTATATTATTGTTCAATCCTGAAATATTTATGCAAAGTGTAATAGAAGAAAGATCTCCGCTGGTCAGAGCGATGAAGTGAGAATTTAATGGACCTTAGTGTTAACATAGCGCTTTCTGAAGAGCCATATTGAGTCGGGATATTGACAAAATCTAATTGTCACGACTGTTGTTCGGTCAAAAGTTACTATCGTATTGTAATATAAGGACCACCCTTTCGAACCCATAGCTTGTGGCTTCCTTGATTTCGCTGAAAGGTCCCAGGGACTTTGCATTTAACAGAATCAGTGCTTGGCAATATGGTTCCTCGGTTCTTTCCAGATTTATAACTCTCTCATGTGTGGGTATTGAGAGGTTACAGTATTCAAGGATTCCTCAATCTCACTCGCTGAGAGAGGTTCAGCTGGTAGCGAGTCCAAAAGCGAAGCGGAAGGTCAGGTGTGTCCGCAGCCTCCAATATGGCTCTGCCCCTTTATATAAGACAGCGGATCGTTCATCGGCACATCTAATAAGATTATGAATTTCATGGTGCCACACTTTGGGGGTGGCCCAGAATTTCTTCTGACTATCTTCTATTCCTCGCGGGAGATGCCATCATCTTCCTTGCTACGGTCGAACACGCCAAGCTCTATTGGATTGTATAGCGGAACATACTCTGATTTCTGGCAGGGTTTTAACGAGAAAGGGGCGGTTGCGACATTAGCCCGCCAGCCATTTCTGATGAGTGTCACTCCATCATAGTCACGCCATCACCAGCATAAGGTTTTACCAAAATCCTATGGAGCTAATCCTACTCATAATCGGAGTCCAAAGCTTAATTCGTGCAGGTGTTGAAAGTTCATGAAGGCCGCAGGTCATTTAGCGTTACCCAGGATGCACCAACTTGGAGACGTCCTGCACAACATCCCAAAAATGGAACATGTTCAAAGTGCGGCCCTTAGGCATATTTTGAAATCTACCGCTACTTCGATTGTAACCATGACAACTTGAACCATTACATCGTATAACCTTTGTCAGCCTGCTTCGTATCTGCGAAACTCCCTGATATGGATGTTTGGGCGGTGTGAAGCCACTGGAGAAGAGATACAGTGATCTGTTTGATAGATAGAACGAAGCTTAAGGGAAAGAGGGATCTTTCAAGCGAAGGTAATGAAAATAACAGTATATGCACTACTCCGAAGTGCAGCTCCCCTCAGAGCTGCAATACTGAAGTCAAGGCGTGTTTGACCTCTGGATAAGTAGCATGAAGCTATTTTGTTATCCGATTTCGTTGGGTGTCGGGTCGAATCGCTGCAAGCTGCAAAGCCGGTGAGCTTATATGAGACGAGTGGAATGTAACATGTCTTCTGAGCTACTCTCTTTTAATAAGGTTCATTTCACGGCTATGGTAGGTATTCTGACTGTTCTGAAACTTCTGAAATGATCTTTTTATGGTGGTGGGGCCAGCAAGATGGAAATTGCAAAAGTTATATGGAAGAAGGCGAAGTGGTATAATCTAGGCACTTCCATTCAACCTTCAAGCTTGTGCCAGACTGAGGTTAAAACATACGGGAGATACATTTGGCAAACCTGGCGACGTGACTGGGGTTGATATTAGATGCCTTACGAACTTGTGGTATGTTCAAAGCAATTCGTCGATCCGTGAGGATCTGGTGAAACATTACTGGGAGTTTTGGAAAAATCAACTATTCACAAAGAAACAGCGTTCACACTTGTCCAAGTGTGATTCTGCTTTACTTTTGGTGTGAGAATCAACCCTACGACCGAACCTAATTTATCTGAAAAATCCTGAAATTTAGCTTGTCTGATTGAAATCATTAAAAGCTAGCTCTCTGTAGGCTTCAAGGGATATATGTATAACCTGATATGCAAATAGTATATTTTAAAGCAATTGAAAATTTCGCACATTCCACTTGATTGCCTCTGAGTGAGCGTTCTTCTCATTTGTACATAATTCCGATATTTATTTCGCTGTCGATATTCTCACGCTAGTCAATTTAATTGCAACACAGCGACATGCTGTGCCTCATGTGCCGTTAATGGACTCTATCGTTATTGTTGTTGTTGTTGTTACATTAACTTTGGCAATTAACGTAACCCGAGAGCCATAGTGCGAATCTAGCAAACCGAAAATCATTAAAATCAAAATAATTGCATGCAACACGTCAAAACGGTCAACAGACAGCCAAGCACGTCAGTCGCACACCCAACAGCCCAAGCAATGTACGTCCGTGTGTACGCGCCAGCAAACGGGTTTCTCAAGCATTACAACCAATGGAGTGCCTGCCAACGAATCATTCGTCCGAAAATCTATTGCGAACAGACATCGGTTTATTCATGCGTTCAATTCGGCTAAACTCAGCCACGCTGCTCTGCCGCCCACCGCTTACCTTTCCATGTGTGTATGTGTGTGTGTATGTGTACATGTGTGCGTATAACACCCCTTGAAGCACGCCACCTTCGCTCAACTCCTTCTGCATCTCTTGCTACACAGCTGACTGTCTAACTGACACATACATCATATTTGTTGTTGTTGTTTTTTGTTGTTCTTGTTCCTGCTGACTGTTGCTGTCATGTTTGCTGTAAATGTCAGTTACTGTAGTTGCTGTCTACACGGCCGGCGACAGCGACGACGACGACAACGATGCTGACGTCGACGTTGAGGACTAAGCAACCGGCGCAAATCAAATATGGACGAGTTCGTGAGTCGGTGCTGCAAACGTATAAAAAAAACCTGAAAATATTGGAAGAAATAGAAAACAACAAGTAAGATATGGGTGAGATTATGCGGAACCAAGCCAGATATTCGCTGAATAGAGTGAGGTCTGGACCGTTTGGACCTCTGAAGATCGTTCAGAAGATTTGGTACTAATTGATCGAGATATCTACTCCATTATCAGATTTTGACCCGCTCACACCCGAGTGGGAACGAGTTGGATCTTTGTTGTGATCTTGCGTTTTTTGGACCTATGAACTTAGCGTCCACTTGGCAGGTGTTATTCGTCAAAGTGGGAATGGGCTGGATCTCCGTTGTTATCCCAAGTTCACAGGACTTATGGCCTTCGCGTCCGCTTAACAGGCTTTAGCCGTGGAGTGGGAACGAGTTGGATCTCCGTTGCCATTTTGGGCTTACAGGATTTATGGATTTCTCGTCCGCCTAGCAGGCGTTAGTCGACGAAGTGGGAATGAGAACTCCGTTGTCATCTTGGGTTCACAGAACATATTGACTTCTCAATCGCTTAGCAGGCGTAAGTTGCTGGAGTGGAAATGAGTTGAATCTTCGTTTTCATTTTGCTTTCACTGGACCTTTGGATTTCGCGTCCACTTAGCAAGCGTTTGTCGACGGAGTGGGACGATTTGTGTTTCCGTTACCATCTTGGATTCACAGGACCTATGGACGCCGCGTCCACTTAGCAGACGTTAGTCGACAATCGGATGCTCTGATTCCAAACACTTTTGTCTCACAGTAGAACGCAGGAGACCTACTGAACTATTTGCCTTTAACAAAATGCATCTTGCCGGAATCGTAAGAGTTCTCACGGGACGTTGTCCAATAGGCGTTATTCTTATAAAAGTTGTGTTCCTTTTAATTTCCAACATCACTTAGGAAAGACATTATTTTGGTGAGATACAGTGGTGCATGAAGTATAAGAGATGTAGATTAGATCCCTTTAGGAAGTAGTGTATGAATCTTACTTCCGACGAAGATACGAAGGACCGAATCCTCAGTCCTACAAAAATCCGCAATAATAAATTGGAAGATTGCATAGATATTTTGTAGCGTGGTGTCTAAATCTTTGCTCTAGGAAGAATAATCTTATCGATCGTTCGAATTTAACACAATTGAGTTCGAATTTAGAGTCCTTGGAAGCACTTTACAAGATATTTATTTTGGCAAGTTAATATTCAACTTCAATTTACTGAAATTATTTTAACACTTAGACTTTCTGATGCAACAGAGTTAAACTTTGTTTGGCAAAGTTTTGAAAAATTTTAAAGCTGGACCTATCTATACTAACATCGAAACTCTTCTTCATTTGATTGATTTAACTCCAAACTTTTCTTAAATCGTGTGTTTTTATTGCAGACTAGCGTTTCTCGTATATAAGCGACTTCAGAAAACGTAAAGGTTCGAGTCCAATCGGATCGACATAGTCCTTAACTGTATTGTTTTGATTCAAAAACCTATCCACAGGGACTTGGTGACCTACCAACGAGTTCTAAATAAATATGAATTTGAATAGAAGACTATATTTGAATTTGTAGTCATTCGGATACTCTCTAGTAAACAACGAGTCCTAGCAGATACTGTCAAGGACTTATATTTTCAAAGTAGAGTTGTTTTCTCAAGCTTCTAACCAAGATAACATGGGCGTTAAAAATGCTCTGCAAGAAGTAAGCAATGCAGTTTACATATACTATATATAACTCAAAAATAACCGAAAACTAACAAATTAATATCATAATCACTAACACAAAAATAACTGAAAATTAACCAAATGCCTATCCAAATCACGTTACCCTCGTATATAAAACTGGAATTTTCACGGCAAACGAAGCAGAAAGATCGAAAATCTATAAACAAGGATTTACTAATATGCAAGTGTACTACCATATGTATGGGTGTGTGGGTGTCCGTAAGCAAGTTATGGCTTGGATGGAACGGCAAATAGACCTAACCCTACATGAGGGAATGGATATCTATATGCCTACCTAGGGTTACACACAAACACACACACACATAAACAAATTCTACATCCACCTTAACGGCTGTTGGCTACTTCAACATTTCATGCCTCAAACACACACACATAAACAACCCCAAATATATATGTGTGTGTATTTGTGTATGTTTGCGCACTCTCACACAATATTTGTGGCGATTTTCAATCTCGGCGAAGCGCAATGGACCGTATGGAATTTCGGAATTTGTGAATCCATATTTTTTGCGTTTACGATTTTGATTTCATTTTTTTTTTTTCAAATTTCTTGTTGTTTTTGTTTCTGCTTTTGCTCCTCAGCTGGAGGGTTGTTGCTTCCGCCATGGCGAGCTGGTGAGCATTCCAGCTATCAGTAAATACACGTGTATGTTTGTTTTTGTTGTATCGGTGTCGGTGTGTCTGTGGTTGCTGCCAAACACCAGGAATAAAACCAAAAACAAACAACGACGAGTGTTTATGCACAGCAAACATGCCCGCATGGCAAGCTTTGGCTACGGAAACACATGTATGTACATATGTACATAGGTAAGTGTGCCTGTGCTAGAAATTCGCTGTCGGTCTGTCTGTCCCGTCACAGGTCGTCAGCAACGCCATCATCGTCGTCGTCCAAGTGGAAATTCGTTGAAGTAAAAACAAATCATAACCAAAACTCAGTCGAATCAAGCGAAAATTCGTTGCGGTTCGCAGGGTTCGAGCTTCGCTCAGCTGCGGAAGGCGAGCATTCGATGGGAAATCTCAAAAAATCGTTCACGCAAATAAACATTTAAATTCATAACATCGGTGGAATTTGGAAAATATTGCTTGCATTCATCCCACCTTAAGGCTTCAAAGTTTTGGTGTTACTAAATATCTCCAAAGATTTAAAGCGTCGAATTATGTGAATGTTGTCTTAGACAATAATGATTGCCAAATGTTGTAAAGCTATATTGTTAAATAAAAGAACTCATGATTCGATTTGATTAGTTTGCATGGTAAGCATATTTTATAGTGATCCGCTATCGGCGGTTTTGACAAATAACTTGCTTCTTGGTGAGAAAAGGATGTGTGCAAGGTTTCATATGGATAACTCAAACACTAAGAGACTAGTTGGCATATATACAGACGGACAGAGAGAAGGCTAAATGAACTCAAGTCGTCTCGTTGCATTAAAATATGTACATATATAATCGAACAGCGGACGAGTTGAGTTGATTTAGCTAGGGTCTCCCAAGTTTTCTAGGTTTAGAAACTTCATGGCAGTCCGAAAATGTTGCAAAAAGTAGTAAAAGTTTCTGTAAAAATAAGGAAGTTTTCGCTTTTCCACATATATATATTTATGAGGACCTTATAAAATAATTCCTTTGAACCAGAAATTCATACTTCGCCTCGATTCTCTCATGTATGAACGGACTCATCCAGTTCAAAAAGGTTTCAGCTCACTAAAACCAACTGTAATGCCAATGGACGCATTCCGGTGACTAAAACTTACCCAAGGCCCTGAGAACTACACCAAGCATAGCGGTTATTCCACGCAGAGCCTTTGGAGAGCACATAAAGCTTTAAAGAGTACATAGCAGATATCACATATGTAGAGCTTCAGAAGATTTCAAAGCATTCAAATATTTTTATATGCCGATAATGAGACTCCATTTTGATAACTCCGGCTGTTAAGGAATTTCGTAAAGTTTAAGAATTCTTATGGCGCATACCAGACATATTTAAGACGGGTTCTACGAATTGCCTTTTTAACACTAGAAAGACGGGAGCTTAGTATATACCTATATTTCCTGAAAGGAGTCAAAATGGCTTGCTTAGGCAATCTAGTGCTAAAGTAAATCTTGAAAAAAAAAACACGGAATTTCAAATGTGATCATTTATTATCTTAGAGCCGACTTTACTTAAATTATGTCTTAAGTAAAAAGTTTTATATTGATTGCCAAATAATACTGAAAAATTTAAAATTTTTTTTAATGAAATTTGCAATTAGGTGGTAACATTTACAAACGATTTTTTTTAAATTTTTGCAATAATTATTGTTCCATTTCTCTATAAATTCGCAACTTTTTTCATTTTTGTTCTTTAGTTTGGTCTTTCGAAAAATAGAAACTACTTTTTAGAAAATATGTTGTTGTTGCATTTTTCAGTCAGGTGGCAAATTATTAAATGTTTTATATTTTGTTTTTGGAAAATAGCTAACACTTTTAAATTATTATTTTCTCAGTAAGTGGTAAATTTTTAATTTCATATATAAATGTATTCAAAAACAAAAAAAAAATATTTTTTTTTAATAATTTAAAACATCTGGCAACCCTTATTTTATAATTGTATGATATTTACATACATATCTGTGTATAAAAAGGCCTAAACAAAATTTTGATTAATTATTAATTTTCAACTTTTCGATATTAGTTGAAGTTAAGTGGCAACTCTGTGAAATATTTTTTTTCAATTTATTTTGAAGCGGTTTAAAATTATTTATTTCATTTTATAAAAATGTTAAGTTATTAAATTTTATATATACATAAATGTATGGCAACCTCTTTGTACAATTTTATACATACATATGTACATATGTATGTACATATGTGTGTACAAAAACGCCTAACAAAAATTTAATAAATTGAAAATTTTCAACTTAACAATAATAGTTGCAGTCAAGTGGCAACTCAGTAAAATGTTTTTTCTTTTTCCTTAAACATTATTTTGCAGTGGTTTAAGAGTTTTAAGCATTTATTTGGATTTATTCGACTCCTAAACTTTTTTACAAAAGTAATTAAAATATTTATAAATGCACATATTTAGGTTCAATTGTACAAGTCTGGCTACCTTTGTTATAATAACAAACGATACTTGCAATATATGTACATATGTATGTACATATACTTTGTCTCAATAAAAAGGAATTAATTGGAAATTTTCAAAATTTCAATTTTAGTTGACGGCATGTGGCAACTCTAAAAATTTTTTTAAGCTAATCAACTCAACTTAACTATTTTAATTTTGAATTCATGTTGCACTGTAAAATATTTTTTTCAACTTTTCAATATATGTACATATGTTGAAGTCAAGTGGCAACTCTGCAAAATATTTTTTGTTAACATTTTTTTTGAAGTTGTTAAAGTTGTTTAGACATTTATTGGGTTTATTAAACTCCATATCATATCATAATATTTATAAAAGTACTAATTAAAGTTTAATTGTACAACTCTGGCAGCCTTTTTTAATAAAATATGTTACGAACAATATATACTTTGTCTCAGTAAAAATTAAATGAATTGAAATTTTTTTAATTTTCAATTTAAGTTGAAGTTAAGTGGCAACTCCAAAAAATATTTTTTTTTTAAGTTTGTTAAAGTAACTTCATTTTCAGTTGGATAATGCATAATATTGCATACTTGCTGTTTTCAATATGTTTTAGTCATTTGGCAACTCTATAAATAATAACTTTTTTGTTGTTTTATTAAAGTAACTTTACTTTTGTTTGTTCTTCATTAACTTGTAAATTTGTTGTTTTCATTATTAGTTGAGGCCATATGGCAACTCTATATATAATAAGTTGTCAAAAAAGTCTTGCGGTATTTTCGCTAGTTGGGGCTGAAAGCGCGTAGTTCTAGTTTTATTTGTCGCATCGGGTCATGCTATACCTTTTTGGAAAGCTCATTTCACGCGCTAACACGTGTTTGATTGATTGTCGTTTCTTTTAAGTCGTTCGTGAGTTATAGCGTCGCAAACATGGAGCAAAATAAAGAGAAAATAGGGCATATTTTACAGTACTACTACGATAAAGGCAAAAATGCATCTCAAGCCGCCAATAAAATTTGTGCAGTTTATGGACCCCATACAGTTTCCATTTCCACCGCACAACGATGGTTTCAACGTTTTCGTTCTGGTGTAGAGGTGGTCGAAGATGCGCCACGCTCCGGAAGGCCTGTCGTCGAAAATTGCGATAAAATCGCTGAATTGTTCGAAAGAGACCGGCATAGTAGCAGCCGTAGCATCGGTCAAGAGCTGGGCATGAGTCATCAAAAATTCATTTCAATTTCAATAAAAAAAAATTCAATAAAAATACCGCAAGATTTTTTGACAAACCATTATGTACATATCTAATTATTTTTTAGAAGTAAGTTTACTTTTATGTTTGTTGTGCCTTAAATTTCCATTCCATGTTTTTCCAGTTTCATCACATTTAAGATGTAAAAATTTCCAATATGGCAACCCTTTTTCTCGATTTCTTGCCTATAAATCATATTTATGAACATGTGTAAGTTTACAAAATTATTTAAAATTTTGATATCAAAATATTTTTATTAATTTTACAAAAATAAATATAAAAAATTTAATTTATATATAAAAAAAATAGAAAAATGGTTCATGTGCCATATCTATGTACATATGTATGTACATAAAAAAAAGTCTTTATTTGCCACCTATTTCACCGATTGCCTTCCACCCATTCACCGTTAAGCTTAGCTTTTTTACAAAAGTCAACGCTGTTTTTAAACAAAAGCGCGAATTAGTTAAATTAACGCCGTACAAAGGCCTAAAAGAAAATCCCAAATGTCAAAGTCAACATTTTTATGGCAAATCGAGGCAAAAGCGACAACATTTTTATCTAATTTGAAGTCGTAAATAATTATGGAAAAAGGCACAACGCAATGTATGAAGAGACAAACGGTTAGAGATGTTTGTACATAACCGCTTTGTGTGTGTGAGAGTGTGAATTTATGTTAATAAATTTGTAAAACCTTCTCTCAATGATGTGCTGCTTCCGTTATAGGCATAAGAATATTTAATATTTTCTCTGCTTGTTGCTGTTATTATTGGTTTTATGCTTATTAGACCATTTGTAGAGCAACCAAAATAACAAAAAAAAGCCAAAGCAAGCAACAACAACATTGATCAGCAGCCCATTAACGGTGGCAGGTGACTTAGCTCGTTACTCAATGGCTAAGCTCCGCACACATTTTTATTAGTTTCATTGTTTGGATTTTTCGTTTTATATCATCTACTATATATACATACATGTGTATTTATGAATGTATGTATGTATTTAGATATGAATATCTAACATATATACATATCTATAAAGACCTGCCTCTTCATATTTGCATTTCGAAGTAGTTTTTAAATTCATTGGCTTACGGTGAATGAATGAAAAACATTTCAAATTTAATGGCGTAACCGTTAGTTTTGAAAAAAGTACGGTAAAATCGAAATAGTAAACATTTTATATTCATATATGCACACATACAGATTTGTGAAACCAATGCATATTTTCCGTTTAGTGAATAAGTGTGTATGAATGGTAATTCACCATTAGTTAACCGTTAGTTAACCTAAAATTATGAATGACTTTAAACTATGCAAACAAATAAACAGCTATTTATGAAAGTAGTTTTATTTTTAGTACGAACAGGTAGAAAATCTATAGGCATCGCAGCTCTTTTCTATAAAAAAACCAAATTAAGGTTGCCATATAATTTTTTTTTATAAAGCTCCAAAGAATAAATTTTAGCTAAAAGAAGCAAGCAAGTCCGAAACTATATTTTAAATTATGCATATAATTCTATTAAGAAGTGAAAATAAAGAAACATGTTCAGGGTTGCCATACATTTTTTTTTAAATATTCTTGGCATTTATTTTTACCCAAATAAGTAGGAAAAAGCAAGAAAAAAAACATTAAAAAATTAAACAAGAAATTCTGTTAGAAATATTATTATTATGAATACTTAGTGAAAACTTTTTTAGGGTTGCCACTGAAATGTTGTTGATATGTAGTTTAAATAAAAGAAAAACTAGAAAATATGTTCTGAAGTTTTTTAAAAATGCAGATAAAAGTAGACGAATCATATACACATTTTTTTAAGGTTGCCATATAACTCTCTTTTACCTTTCACTTATTTTTGCCAAAATACACATGTTAGAAAAAAGCATACTATGTACATATACATACATATGTATATGAAATTATACAAAACATTTTGATTGTATTGTAGGAGACATACTTATTTTAGGGTTGCCATATACATATGTATGTATATGTTTTTGTTAAACTTACTCAAATGAAAGAAAAATTATAAAATGTTTTCTGCGAATTGCAAAATTTTATGATAAAAGGAAACAAAACATTTGTTTATTTACAAATTGTTAGGGTTGCCATATACATTTTTTACCAAAGCTCTATAGAAATTATTTTTGCTAAAAAGTTCCATAGAATAACTTTTTGCTAAAAAAAGCAAGAAAAAGGCAAACTGTCATTCAAATAAAAATCTAATTTTATTACGAAGTGCAAATTAAGAAAAATTGTTAGGGTTGCCATGATTTCTTTTATAAAGCTCCAAAAAATAAAATTTTGTTAAAGCAAACAGCAAACATTATTCCAAGTAAAAAATTTAGTTCTAAAAGAAAAAACATATAATGAAAAAAATTGGGGTTGGCACATAATTTTTTTTCTAAAACTTTAAAAAAATGTTTTTTGCTAGAACAAACAAAGCTTATTATAATACCAATTATATACAGTTATCTTTCAAAAAGGATCTGAATCAGATTATATTTCTTTTAAGATTTTTTGCGGATGCCATACTTTTTTTAATTATTTAAAATAAAATTAAAATAAAATGTAAAAAGTAAAAATAAAATATTTAAAAATATTTTGGTCAAAGATTTCCGAAATTAATCAGCAAAAGAGCTCAAAAATATTAAGTATATTCAAATAACAAAAATATGCCAAATTTAGGGTTGCCGTATATTTATATTTAGGATATTGAAAATTCTATGCTCTCATAATAAAGCTTTAACAAAATCGGTTTTCAGACTAATAATACATTATATAACTTTTCAATGAAATTTTGTAAGTATGACAAATCTCCTATGAAAAGGTTGCTCCAAAAAAATCGGAAAATGTTTTCATTGTAAGAGAGTTGCAATATGTTTTTTTTAAATATTATAATATTGTTATGAAATAATATTGTTGTTAGAAATGATTCATATTCATTTGGGTAGTTTCTAAATGTATCATACTATAAGCCTATACGTTGAAATGTTTTTAGAGTTGCCATATGTTTTTCAGAATATACATATATTACTTTCATCAAGTGATATTATTGCTAAGAATAAAAATACGTACATTTATGAAACTTCTACATTTTGCATACACATAAGCCTATATTTTCAAGAAATAGGGTTGCCATTTGTTTTTTTCATATTGTAATACTATTAAGAAATGGTATTGTTGTTTTAAATGAACATTTTTCCATTTGGGTAACTTCTAAATTATCATATAAGCCTATAACATATCTTCAAACGTTTCTAGAGTTGCCACATATTTTTCAGAATATTTAATATTATTGCTGCGACGTTATTGCTGTCAATAAAAATATATTAATTTATGATATTTTGCATATACATACAAGTATGTGCATATGTAAATATGTACATACGTTTATATGTTAAAAAAATGAGTTGCCACATGTGTTGTTTTTTTGAATACTACAGTATTGTTGTTATAAATATAAACATTTTCATTTGGATAATTTATAAATTTTGTATATAAGTCTGTATGTTCAAAAAAAATTTTTAGAGTTGCCATATATTTTTTGATATATTATAATATTTTTATAAAGAAACTTTATTGCTAAAAATAGAAATAAATTGTCCAGCAATTTTTTTCTTTTTAATTTTGTCGATGTATAGGGTTGCCATTAGATTTTTTTTAATTTCAATGCGTTTTTTAATATTAGTTTTTTTATAAATAGTGAATTGAACTAAAGATTCGAACAGAAAGATAACAAACAAAAAATAATAAATAACAAAGAGGTCTTAGCTCGCGCTAGAACATTTGCTCAGCGTAGTAAAAATAATTCAGTTGCCAAATATATTAGATGGATGTAAACATTGGTGTAGTAAAATGCCGACAATTCTGCGTGTCACCAAAAAATTTAAAGTTACAATAACAAAATCTATCTCCTTAATTCAACCATCACTTAGCTTTCCAAACGCACAACGTAGCATATGCCAAGGCGCACAAGCGCCGTAAAACAAAATATCACACTAATTTTATACGCCAACCGTCGCTATGCGGGTGGCATTGGCTGCACAGACACACAACCACCCTTTGCCGTCAGCATTCCATTGAAAAAGTGGCGGCGTCGAAAAATGTAGCTAAACAATTTGAAAAATTTGAAATTAATAGCTCGTAAGTAATTGCCAGAAATTTGATTTATTTGCACCACAACAACAAACACATTGTCTGCAGTGCGCATCCCCTCCCAGCTGCGACGTTCGTGTGTGACGCAGTAAATTCGATTATCACAAATAAATTGTAGCCTCAGCACCACCCCCCAGCCGCTGTCACTTCACGACCCGACACACATACTTCGGTTAATCGTACCCCAATGCTACAAAGTAGCTTGCAGCCGCCTCGACCATATGCTTTTGCCGTAATGAGCAATAAAATTCATTAGCCGGTTGGGTAATGCGAGCGAAATGGATTTGTGTGAACGAAAATTAAGCAAATATTTTAACTCACTTTAATAGTGCGCTGGAAGCGGGTGTCTAAGAGGGTGCTGGAAGTAGCAAGCAAATTGGTTTTCGAGACTTTAATGGAGAAATTAATATGTATTCTTAAATGATTTAGCATTTTATTTATTAGGAACCCGAAGTTAAATTTTACGGGGTTATGACAACTTGCAGGTCAGAAAAATGTGTGAAAAAATTTAAACTTCTTAGTGGATTGTCAATAATCTTATTCCTTCCTTGTTATCAAAAATCATATTCCTTTCGATGTTGTGGGACAAATATATGTATATAATAAGGTCGTGTGAAAAATTCAAATCGATCGGCACAACCGTTTCGAAGAAATGTCCCCCAACTACTCTGAAAAAAGCTTTTCCAGAAAAAAGCATTTAAAGTTTTGGCAGCCATTTAACAGCTCAATTGAAAGTGCCCAGCTTGCTTGCCATAACAAAGCACAAAGTTGATAAACTAATTATAGTGATCCTCAAAATTTTCGATACCATTTTTGTAGTACGATTTGTCCTCTGCCCCAAAATAGCCCTCAGTTTTGGCGATCAACTCTTCATGCAACAAAAATGTCTTCCCAGCGAGCATTCTCTTGAAAACTGAGAATACGAAATAGTCACTGGGGAGCATACGGTAGATTGTCCCGGCGAAACAGCAATTCCTTTTCCTTCAAATACGACCGTCTGCCAGTGATTTCGTCCTTCAATTGGTCCAATAACGCTATGTAATATTCGCTGTTACTTCATTTCTCAAGGTAGTCAATAAAAATTATTCCATGCGCATCCCAAAATACAGACGCCATAACCTTGCCAATAGACTGTTGCGTTTTCCACGTTTAGGAGCGGGTTCATCTGGCGCTGTCCACACGGATGACTTTCGATTGAACTTCGGCGTGAAATGTTGAAGCCATTTTTTATCCATTGTCACATACGGACGCAAGAATTCTGGTTTATTACGCTTGAAAATTTTCAAACACTGCTCCGAATCATCGACTTGTCGTTGTTGTTGTCCAAAAATGAGTGCGCGTATGGAGTTTACTAACGCCGAAATTCGCGCTTTTTTTAAGTTTTCCTTCGTTAAAGGCAAATCCGCTAGAGATACATTCCGTGAGATTAATTGTGTTTTGGAGGATGGTACTCTATCACTTCGAACTGCGGAGGAGTGGTTTCGACGACTCAGAGCCTCTGAAAACGACACCATGGATAAGCCAGCCGGCGGAAAACCTATGACGATGAATATCGATCAAATCATCGAGTTTGACTGGCATGTGGCATCTGGTGAATAGTCCCAAACAGTGGCAAAGCCGGGATTGACGTCCAGGAAGGTTTTGCTTAATTCTACCATCAATGGCGAACAACTGGACCGCTTAAAGCAGGCGATCGACTAGAAGCGTTCAGAATTGGCCAACCGGAAGTGAAGTGTTCCACCAGGTGGTTTTATCGCATCCACCATATAGCACGGACATAGCGCCAAGTGATTACCACCTGTTCCTATCCATGGCGAACGTCCTTGTTGGTGTAAAGTTGAACGCAAAAGAGGCTTGTGAAAGGTGGCTGTCCACGTTCTTCGCAAATAAGGAGGGGGGCTTCTACAAGGGGGTTATTATGAAGTTGCCGTCTAGATGGAAGTGAGATATTTTCCAACCTAATATCTTAAGAGTCTCTGCTATCTTGATAAAATTGTCCTTATGGGCATCCAAAGTTATTTTGTAGACTTTTTTGCTGTTTTCGTTGATAACAGCCTGTACATATCCAAAAAAATGTTGTGTTTCGAAGCTCACAAATGGATATAATCTCTCAATTCCGAAAGGTCTCCCTTCTTCGGCTGCTTTCACTTCTTGTACCTCCATAATCAGCTTATGGACCTCATATTCATCACATATGTATATACATATATCGAATTTTGTTTTCCTTGGAAGAATTAATAAAGCAATACCTATTTCACGAAGTAGAAGAGTAACTAGCTTTTTAAAGTCCCTATAATTAGTTCCTATATGCCATACTTGGACTGTAAATACTTCTGAATACTCAGATACTAGATGTACTATATATGAACTTTTTAAGAAAAGTGGAGAAATAATACCTCAAAGAGTTTCAGTAATATCTCTTGTCCTTCTGCCACGAGTTCATGGTCTGTTTGTGGAATTTTTTCTTACTTCTGAACCTAACTAAAGCACTAAATTTTCATAAGTATAATTGTGTAGAAGTAACATTATTTTTATTAGTCCTCTCAGTGAGATACATCCTTATAAAGTTACGAATTGCTGCATAATGGTCTACTCTATCAATATACTAGATGTTCTGACATAATCTCCCCACATATGGCTAATTGCATCCGCTGTCGCCACTTGACCTAACTAAGTCAGATATGTACAGCAGACTCACTTTCTTGTACCTAATTACTATAAGTAGTTTAAACATATGATTTAGGTCTCTCAGCCAAGCCTCTTCTTCATCTTTGTTTATAATTTAATTATATTCAATAGTTTTGTAACGTCCGAAATGACAAACAACTGTCATTTGTCAATACATTTCTGTTGAAATTTGTTAGTTCCGCTTTGTGGTTGTTTTGTTTGTTGGTTTAGTATGATAGACCTATGTACCCTGTAGGAAAAGTTAATTCTCTCGAGGGGTTTGAAATTCCATATAGATGGAGCTAAATATGTGCCATAGAATATAGCTAACTGAAGTAGTTTTACACCAAGTCTGTTGAACCATATTATACAATCATATGTCCTAATGCTTCCAGTCTTAATTGTTGTTTCTTCATGTAACGGTAAAGGTATGCCGAAAACGGTAAATCGTGCTCTTTGCCACCAGAAAGTTCAGAATTTCTCAATATGAGGTGCTAAACAAAAAAACAACGAAAACCGATGATCTCATCTGAAAGACGGCTATCAAAGCTTCGCATAGAAGATTTATACTTCCATGTAACCATGTATATAATTATATAACCCACTGAGGTGGGAATATGTTTAGTTTAAGTTGTAAGCCTACGATCTTCTAGAAGTTCTAACTAAAATAATATCACCAACAGATTTCCAAGTTCCTAGTTAGTCGCCTTCCAAAGACTTTTATGTGTGGATAAATAAGTTTTCAAGAGGGTTGATGAAGTGCATTGGGTTAGATGATGTTTTTTTCTTGACCAAAGATGCTTAGTGAGCAGACGAGTTAATGTCGTTATCGGCAAAGAGTTCGACAATCTTAAGAAATGCTTCGATTGAACTGTTATACATATGTACCTTGCTTTGGGAATTAATTATGATTCGTGGAAATGTCCGAAAGGTGCATGGCTGTGAAAGTTGCCATCAGACTTAGAGAGCCTGGGTTCCTAAAAGAAGACGGGTCTGAACACTGGGAAATCCTCACTCACTATGAGAGCCTGGGTTCCTAAAAAAACACTGTTCTGAGAATTTCTCACTCACTTTAACTTCTTACCGGATCACTTGGATCATTGGGGGGAAAGTTGGTGGAGGAGCCTACTATCAGGAGCTCTCTATCAACTCCAGTTTCAGAGTTTTATGATGTCTTCCAGGCCAGTGCTGCAGCCATTAAAGTAGCAATAGATTTACTGCTCCGGAGTGCAGCCTCCTTCAGAGAGGTGACCATCCATTCAGTTAACAGAGTGGCGATACTAGCCTTGAACTGATTAACAGAGCGTTCAGGGTTGGTCGAAGTGTGCATAACCTCGCTATCATTAGCATCAAATGTCCTTGTGATAAAACTGGTATGGGAGGTTTTATCACAGGAACTGTAAAGCTGATGAACTAGCAAGAAAAGGCACAATAGAACCGCTATCGGTAGAATAGGAACTGGTCGATGCTCCCGTAGTCGCATGTGTTCTACTACTAAATAGCTGGGCTTCGCGGAAGCTTGGTCAGCGATGGGTCACCTACGGTACATGCGTTGTCGCAAAAGCCTTTTGGCCTAAGGACGATCGCAAGAAGTCTCATGATCTTTTTTCCCTCAGGAAGACTAGCCTCTCCCCAGTGGTGGACCTTTTAATGGGCCATTACCCTATTGGCGTTCACGTAGTGGGCTGGGAATCCTACCGGACGCCATCTGCAGAAGTTGTATGGAAATAGATGAGATGGAATCAACTTCCTTCTTGACTGTCCCGCGTTTGAGAGGTCAATACGTTAATACTTGGGAGCGCATACTTTCAGACATCCCACCTAATCTAACCCAAGCTAGAGGATCATACTTTGGCAGCTTAGAACGTCAGTCCATTGTGTTACCTCGTTGTGTGCTGGTATTTAATGGGATCAAGAGATTCTTACAGCGTAACATTTTTAGAGTTTTTTTTAAGTGTGTTTAAAGTACCGGATCGCAAAGTTCTTCCATAATTTAACGTTTTTTCATAAAAATCTCTATAAGGGACCACAGTCCGAAGCCTTATACTATAGCGTCCCTGCTGCTTCAAAATTTTCCCACAAGGCATTTCAGCTGTTCTGCAGTTGTGGTTATGCCTCGGGAGCTTATGTAAAATATTGACAATATCTAATTGGTAATGCATGCAACATGTGCGCCATCCTTGTCAACGCCGAGGACACACCCACTCGACGCCTACTTAGCATAACAACTTGTTAACGTAACAGCAGCAGCAACAACAACTAGTTGCAATAAATGGAGGCAGAACTGTTGAAGACGAAGAAGAAGAACACGACCGAAGAGGCAGGACCAAGAAGACAATGAAGACGCCGGCAAGATGGCTAGTCGCCATGCTCTCAGGTGGGACAGTTGGAAATTATTGACTGTATATGCAACAATCTAAACAACAACAACAATAAATACTCAACTGTATAATGTTAATGATAAGTAGAACAATATAACCGTGACCGACAGACAGGCAAGACGGCAGACAAGAATTGTCAACTTGACTCGAGTTGCGGCTAAATGGACGATTGCTTGTAACATGCGCTACATATGTTGCAACAACACACACCACTACAGCACACTCATGGCGTAAAGCGTAACAATTTCAAAGGCACTCGAAGATGTTGCAATTGAACTGGAAATTGACAACGAATCGCATTGAATTGAAATGTGTTGCATGTTGAATGAATGGGCGGCCGCTTGCCGGGGGCAAGTGTGAGCGCTGGAGCGTGCGTCTCGAGGTATGTGTGTATGTCATTAAGACAAAGTCGTTAATAATGTTATCAGCAGCTGTTGGCTGGCCAAGCGTAGCGGATCTTATAGGACCTGCCACCTGCCACACCAGAACCGGTCATGTTGCAAGCTTCATTGCATAGACAAAGACATTGGGAGGTTATGGTAAGACGCACTAAATGAATGCCGCCCAGTTTGATTAGGTAATTGCAAATACCGTCACGTGTTGTGCGATTGCCTGTGGCGCTCTGAGTCTCGCAATGGAGCCGGCTCCCCAATGGCTTCAATTTCTTTTCATGCGCTTCCCTGCTGCATGCGTGAGTGTGTGTTTGTCGTTGTTTTGTTTGTATTGGCGCGTGTGCAAATGCTTGCGAAAGCATTTTTTATGAAATGATTTTCTTGGAATTTCTAGCGATGCTGCAACAATAACAACAAAACTACTGACTCTACTAAAGGTAGTTCCACGGCGCGTGCAAAGCGGCTTCTTTGCAAATCAATGCAATTCTTATGTGGCACAATTGATTTAATATCCGTTATGTATTTGCGCTTTCTTCGGCCATGGCGCACGTGCGGGCATCAGAGGCCAAGGTAGAGCAAGTCGGTTGTAGAAAAAAGTTATATGTGTTCAAGAATATAAAAAAACTGTTTGAAGATCTTTACGGTTGGTTTGGAACATCGCTTTAATAACTCCCTTGGTATTTTGTACGGTCTGACAGATCTGACTGGCTCCGTTTTTTTCGCTAGACCGTCGAGTAATGTTCCGTTTGCTTCAGATAGTAAGCACTTCGTTAGCTTTTCGGTCTAACAGTGCGGCTTTGGAAAGTTAAAGAACACCAACCTTCGCGACATAGTCTTCACATTCAGGTCTTTGTTGTGTGAGATGATCGTAAGAACCCGTTCTTTACGAACAAAACTTACGCTCCATAAGTTATCATTCGCGTCTGATTTTACCGAAATATGGACGATAACGAACCGAGATAAGAAAGCACAAGGCTTTTGGAGCCGTCCGCGTCAGCGATGAGTTCGGTCCGTAGATAGAACCAAGAACTGTATGAGCTCCATGGCGACATGGCTAAGTACTATCCAAAGAATGCGCTGATTAGGCCATGTCGTACGCATTGAAAAGGATGCTTGAGCGAAAACCATCTTAGTTTTCAGACCCATGAGTAGGTGGACACTGAAAGCAAAAGCACGCACTCATCCATTGGAAGGACCCAGTGCATAGGAACCTATCTATACTGAAAATACTTTGAAAATTATAGTGGCAAAGGCCGAAGTTATTTCAGACCAACCCACGGTTGTAGTGGCAAATAAGAAGGAGATCACAATTTCAAACCGGTGATATAGAATATGCGTTGTTGTTGTAGCGACAGAATTATGCCGAGTTGATAGTCCTTGATAAAAAGATACGGGTTCGTTCTGGTCACGTCGACCCGACAGTCGTGGGAATTGATAGAATATCCGTAAATACACCCGTTAAGTGAAACGTAAGCTCGATTTGCTGGAACCACGTGTCTTACTCTACAATAGGAAGACAAATCTTAACTTTAACAAAATTTTCACCTTTTTCGTAGAATAAGAGACCAATAATATAGCTGGTAGAGTTAAACTCCGCTCAAAGAAACTAAGCAGGAAACTAAGCAGGAACTGGGTAACAACGTTATCGACGACAAGGTTATACTTTCAATATTTAGAGGGTTTTACCAAACAAGGGAAGAACAAGATATTTCGAATCGCTAAAGAAAACGTTTCATCGAAAGTTTTGTCTTTGAAGAAAGTGCTGATGTTAAAAAAGAGGTAAGTTCTAAGTGAACAATATGTAAACTCCATAATGACACCAAAAAACCAGGCTGAGCTTATTAACTAAAGTAATAACGGAATATAAAGACGAGGTCATGCAGCTGGTTGGTAACTATCTTCGCGAACTGCATTAGACTGAGTTACATCCCGGGGGCCTGGAGACGAATCAGAGTTACGTTCATCCCGACGGCATGTAGGGGCTCCCAAATTACGGCCGAGAACTTTAGGCCCATCAGTCTCTCCTTTTTCTTACTAAAAACTCTTGAGAGACTGATGGATTGGTACGTAAGGAAGCGCATTCCGAGTGATTAGTATCTATCAGGAGAGCAGCATGCTTATTTTAAAGGCAGGCCAGTGGATACTGCCCTGTATACTATCGTATCATGGCTTGAGGAAGCCATTAAGGATAGGAATTCGCTGTTGGGACCTTCTTTGACACTGAGGGAGTTTTCAACAATGTCCTGCAAGAAGCAATGATTACTGCTCTGGACAGTTTTGGGGTTGAATCAAGCCTCAAACACTTCCTTCTCAAGGAGGGCTCTAGAAAAGATGACGGGCAGCGATCATCAGCATGTACGGTGCTCTGAAGACCACTCCAACCAAGGCACTAGCACATTGTGCCCGAAGGTATTGACGAAAGTTATCAAACTCAGAGAATCTGGATTCTTTGAAAACACGTATCGGAACACTGGGATATCCTTATACGTTTTGACTTCGTACCAGATCACTTGGATCATGAAAGTCGCCAAACCTTGGCACCTGCTTCTCCGCCCATATACTGACGAGGGAGTTGTGAATGAGAATAAGCCATTGGAGGAGAGAAGCAGTGAGCTTCATTACGGATGGATCAAACCTTGGGGGGAGAGTTGCTGGAGGGATTTACTGTCAGGTGCTCTCTCCCGCTTCAGACTTTCTGACTATTGTAGTGTCCTCCAAGCCAAGTTTTCAGCCATTACTCAGAGCGGGTGAGTGCCCCTCTATCTCTTGTGTTCTACGACCAGTTAGCTGGACTTCGCGGAAGCATGTGAAGAGGAAAACCTCTATTCCATAAGAAAAATTAGGTGAAGCAGGACCAATCTATTTTAGGTATCTTCAGCACACTATGTCTAACGTGGCTTTACATTCGAAAGCGTTGTCTACTATAACAAAAGAAAGAATAATAAAACTGTTTTTGTTAAGTAAACCTACGTGATTTCTTAAGTTATGGCATACCTGGTTCATATTACTTGCTACCTAGAAGATCGAAAAGTCAACTGCGCAAGTACCTCACTAGTTAGGATCGGACTACTGCCTCAGGAAATTCAGCTGAAGGAGTTTTGGGCTAAAGCTAACCAATTAATTTTAATTAAAAACTTAGATCTGATCTAGAGGTCTTCTGTGAAATTAATTGGCAGTTGCCGTAAGTTTGAAAAGTATGCTATGTGAAGGGCTTGGATGCAGAGACTTTAGAGTCCATATAAATATTTGATAGCTGAACATTGTTTAAGAGAGTTATATTTCTTTCTTACTTGTATGATCCACTCTGATGGATTTGCTGAGCATATAATGTTTTCTCATTTTTCTCTATGACTCTAATAATTTTGACACGAAGTTTGGCTTTTAACACGCAGAAAGAAACATCGAAGATGCAGATCGGAACAAATTTTGTACGGATTATGGTGAATGAACTTTAGATATATCTTACGGCAAAGCTCTATATCGGAAACTCGTCAGTAGAAGCTTATTTTAATTTAATTTTTCCCCTCTCTAGTACATCTTTGATTTATCAACTCTTGAACTCATTCTCGTAAATTTATTTTTCGTCTTCAACGCAATCAATTTTACTTTCAATTCCAGCAAAACTTTTCAAACTGTCGCATTTTGCGTTATTGTTGTTTTTGTTACCATGATTATAAATTTTTATTTTAAGCAAATGCACTTTAAAGCACGCCAACACTCTACGAATCAGCTCGCAGCACTTCAGAGTTTGTTAATTAAGTCATCCTCAAGTTAATTACTCACGACTGCCAGCTTGTGTAGCACCCTGCAAACATACTGACTATATATAGTATATACACATGCGCCGCAAACCAACAACGTTGCACGGAAAACTAGGCGGCGAGTGAGTGGAACCCACAGAGCCAAATTCGATGGCGGCCACAAACCACCCACTCGAAACGCGCGCATATAGCTCAACCGTTAAGCGGCGCTAGTGGGTCTTGCGGCCTTCATTTTGTGAGCGTATACATATATAAGTATTCCTGTGTGTTTGTATGCCATTGGTCACCGCTCATGTGCCAGTTTTACGCCGACGTGCTGAGGTATAAGGCCAACTTGGTGGTTGGAGCGCCTCCCAGCCGCAAGCCTCACTCGAACTCGTCTACATACATTTGTTGTTATTGCTGTTTTGTTGTTGTTTTTGTATAACATTTTTGCTCTGCACTACATAGCCAGTTGCTCATTTCGCGCACTCAATTTACTTAACGCTGTAGTATAATTGCGCGCGAGCTCCCGCTCCAACCCACGCCCGCAAGACGAGGCGCCGCTGAAGACAGCGCGGTGCGGTATAGCAAAAGGGCGGCGGTAGTTGAAGCAATGTTGGCTGAAAAGTGCGCAATTCGTATTTACAAAACAATAACAACAAAACCAATATGCGCCATACATTTCGTGTTGGTGGCAAGTGCGACGACAACGACGACTGTCGGCTCTTATCTTAATGAGTTTTTATGCATCTAATTAAATAAATTGCGCCATCCGTCGGCCATAGATGTTACACAGCCCCACCACCCGAACGCTCGCTTCGCCTTACCACACCTCAGCACTTTCCGTGTTTCGCGAAATTGAGTGACTGCCGGTCCGCCAAAGCGCTGCTTGCCACATGCAGCTATGTCTATTGGTATGTATGAAAATTCTTGTTGTGCTTTTGCTTTGCTGCCTGTTTCTTTGCTTTCGCATTTGCATTTGCATTTCAGGCAGTCAACATCAAATTAATGCAGCTCACATAGCTGTAGTAATATGTGGCATGGCGCTAAGACGCCACAGCCAGCTCGCTAGCAACGCCTGTTTAGTTGTGGAGCAAGCGTTAAGTTTAGTCTTCGGAAGCTTGATACCACCTCACCCCCACTTAGAGACTGGCATCGTAAAAATGCACGCCAAAACCTGCTGGCATGTGTCTTCGGGAGTCAAAGAAAGCTTTGAATTATGCAATACTCACAAACACATATGTGGAATTCCTTAGTTACACACGGTATGTTCCAAAAATTACGAGCACAGTTCGGTAGGTCACTGAAATTGTATGAAGAACTTGAATTTTCTAAAAGTCATCTGTGTCTTCGGCAGGTTTGGGATAGGATTCCCTTAATTTTATTTGATTTCTATATAGTAGATCGTTCCAAAACTTCGGAGCTCACCTAATCTTCGACAACGCTCTGCTGCGACTATCGATTTAGAAAATGGTCGTCGATAACCGAGTCTAAAGCATATTCGGAATGATGCAACCTCGCATTCTATTTTCTGTACTATCTTCAAATTTCTCTCAGTTCCCTGAACGCTTTCCGTTGTTCAGAATCTCATGGCAGTTCCAAGAGCTGACATAAAGTTCGATACGTCACTGAAATTGAAGGAAGAACTTCAATTTTCAAAGAGTCATCTGTGTCTTCGTCAGCTTTAGTATAGGATTTCCTCAACTTTATGTGACTTCCCCATAGAAGATTATTCCAAAACTTCGAAACTCAACTTTCTTTCGACCTCGTTTTACTGCGACTCTCAACCGAGCCTAAAACATCTTTGGGAGCATCCGACCTCGCAACCTAGTTTCTGTACGGTCTTCAAATCTCTCTCAGACCCACAAAAGCTCTCCGTTATTCATAATTTGATGGCAGTTCCAAGAGCTGGCAAAATCATTCGCGGACTTAGCTATATTGGTCGTCTTTGGTACGTTTTTTCAATTATATTTATCTTCATATTCCAAACTTTGGAGCTCAGCCATTAACGATCGTGTTATGTGCGTTGTTCTCAATTTCATGACAGTTCCAAGAGCTGACAAACACACGTTTGGTACACGTTTTCAATTATATTTACCTTCCAAACTTCGTAGCTCATCTATTAACGACAGACCGTTGTCGCCAGTAATCTGATGTAAAGCATATTTTGGAGGATGTTTACTTCACACCGAGATTTCTGTGGTGTATATAAACCTCTCTAACGTCCCCAAAGACTTTTGATTTTTTCACAATCTCACGATAATCAGAAGAGGTAGCAAATTCATTTTCAGACTTCGGTATATTGGTAATTTTTTCACTTTACTTCGCAGAAATATCATCAAAGATGACATGTTAGTTCCCGGTTTACATAATTACATTCACCTTGAAATGGTCAACAGTAAACGAATTTGAAGCATTCTGGAAGAATGTATAATAAGACCAAATCAAAACAAAATTCTTCCCTTTTCAACCTTCTCCAACTTTGCTATATGCAATATCTTCACGATCTCATGGTAATCAAAAAATTCACCGTCTCTGGTACTGGTCCATCCCCGAAGACTTATCTCTGTTCGGATCTGGATTTTAACCGTTCCAACGACAGTCGGCTTTTCGTAACCGCAACGGACCCGGATTTTATTCAGCCAAGGGTTGTCAACTTGGCAGGATTCCTCCAAATTAACTCAGCGTTCGAGTACGTAGCACATTTTTACGACTGTCGGATCTGCGTACCAGGAACTGACCCGGATTTTCAACCAGTTAAGGAATGTATACTTTTTAGGATTTCTCCAAATTACTGCAGTCCTGTTTTCCACCAATCTATCTGTTTTCATCTATTGTGAAGATATTAAGTATTGCCACATTAAGCTCCAGAGGTGGATTGTGATACTACACTTGATGAAATACTTTACTCTACTAGCCTCTTTGATATTCGTCTACGCTAAAGTAATTTAAAAATTTGCGGTATTTTATAGATTCTGTTGGTAAAGCTCCTACCTTTTGTACTTTTTGAGCAGGCTCTTACATAACTCGCATCAGGTATTCTCAAGTTCATACGAGGCTCTCAGTTATCGGCTACATGCTTGTCAAACTTTAAACAAAATCACGGACTTCCCGCACTAACCTCGTCGCCTAACTCATCCGCATGCCTCAGCTGCTTCCTGCTCACCTTATATGCACTGACTCACTGCCTGCTGCTAATATTTTTCGCTCGTATGTAAGCGTTTCCGACAATGCAGCCTGGTTAATGGCGCGTTTTAATTATGCAAAGTGCAATCGAGTTCAATTGCAAGTGAAATTAACGAGATTCAAGACGAACTAAGAAAGGCAGCCAGCACTGGCGCCAGCTGCTGAAGCGCGCCGTGAGTAGGCAATGCACTTTCTTATGAATATTCAGCGCGAAAATCAACAGCTTGTGCAAACAATCAACAAATGGCTTATGTATATCACGCCTTGTGTGTCAATATTTCGTTCATTGTCCTTTATGTATGCTTTAATTTAATCATTCTAGGTGGACAGGGGGTGGAGAAAGCTAAAACGAATTGATAGGATAGGATGCTTTTTGTTGGAATTTACTGGAGTTAATATCTTGATATTCTTCCTTTAGAACGAATGTTAGCAAATAATCAAAATTATAAATGAGCGATAACCGGTTTTGACTCTGAGTTATTGACTGGAGGATTGGATTTTTGACCTAACTTATATTAACGGAAGTCGCGTTTTTTCCTGAGATGAAGCGAAAATTTCGTAAAAATCTGTACAGTAGCTCTACTTCTCGAGAAAACGCAAAATTTGAGTTATTAAAAGGCCCTTAAGAAGTGTCCGATTTCTTTCCTGGATCTGTGATAATTCAAATATTTGTTCACATTATAAAATTGGACCAATACCTTCTTCAAAAGCGCTGACCCGCCCATAAGTTATTCGAATTTTTATCGTATATGAACCAAGTGATGTACGCAGTGCGGATTTTTATACATCCAACGGCTCTACTTCCATATTTTAAGAGATCGGTGAACCCATCAAAATTGAATTATATACAACTTCGCTGCAGGAAGCTTTGATAACATGATTTTTCAAAGTCAGTAGTGAGACAATTTGACAAAACTTGTTCTAAGATAGGTTTATCCCGCAACTTGTTTGATTGCCCGAGCAGTTGGTTCGACTGCAAAAGAAATCTTACAAGATACGCCTGCTTTCCAAAAACGGTATTCATTTCGCATTCTTGGAGATGTTCCGGCTTGGTGTAATGAAAAAGCTGCTTACTATGTTCACCTCAGAGCAATATATTATGCCTACAAACTTTTTCAAGTGGTGGAGATGACGTATGTCAGGTTCTTGCAGAATGATGATTGACTACCTTTTGTGCCACAGACATTCAGACGAGCTTGAGTCTAGAAAATGGCCTCTGTCTTTAACTTTAAAGCAAAGGTCCAGAGTTTCCAGTGTGGTAGAGACACTCAAAAGCACCTCCGAAAGAAATTAAGGCCATTTATGGGCAATATAACTAAGACACGTCGGAATCCAGCGATAATCTCTCCCATTAACTTTAAGGTTCCATGCAGACGCGGTAAATAAGTAAGGAACGTATCTGGATCTAATAGCCTTATTTCCATTTTTTTGAGTGACCTGTGAACAAGATTGTATAATACACCATTTCGCTGTGGGAATCTTTGACACCACGAATTTTTAGAGTCAGTATCAACATAACTCGGCCAACGTCGACCTAAGTTCAGAATATCCCGCGAATTGTTTTGCTTTACGTCCGAGTGGTTGGTCTAAAAGACATACAATTCTTTGTTAACTAATAAGAAACTCAGGCTTAACAAAACCGACAGTCTCCTCGTGATCTTGGAGATGTGATTACCTTTGACTTGTGAGACCTTAAATAAAGTTCCAATTTAGAACAATAAAACCAGCGTTATAACTTTTTCGAGTGACTGAGGCGACGTAAGTAAGATTATGACAGAATGAAGAATAGATCGAGTTTACCATTTGCTGTTGATTTTCTTATCAAGGATGGATTCAGTTGACTATTTGCTTTTGAGTCTTTTATCACTCAGCTTCGGACGAGCTTGAGTCATAAAAAGGACCGTTTCAGTCTTCAACATTAAAATAGACGTCCGAAGTTACAAGCCTAGCAGTATTTCTATAAAGCTCGTCCACAGGTAATTAAGGCTTAACTTAATTACAACTCGTTGCAATCCAGCGAAGATCCCTCTTAACTACTTTGATGATAAAAGCAGACTGCTCTAACCTCACATGTGAGCTCCAGCTTTGGACAAGCTTGAGTCTGGAAAAGAATTCTTGCAGTCTTCAACATTAAAACAGAGGTCGGGAGCTTCAAGCCTAGCAGTAAGCAGAAGCTAAGAGCTAGTCCATACGAAAATAAAGCCTAACTTATTTAGAACTCGGCAAAATACAGCGATGATATCTCTCACCTATGTACTTTAAGGATGAAGGCAGCCTGTCCTAACCTCGCGTCCTAACCTCGCGTGAGAGCTCCAGCTTCAGACTACCTTTAGTCTGAAAAAGAACTATTGCAGTCTTCAACATTAAACCAGCGGTCCAGAGTTTCAATCCTAGCAGTAATTCTTTAGAGCTCCTCCACGGGAAATTGCATAAGGCCTAACTTAATTACAACTCGACGAAATCTAGCGATGATCCCTCCCACCTACTTAAACGATTCTAAACTCACATGCGAGCTCCATACCAACTCCATTAAGAAATGTTGACATAAGTGACCACCAATAGAGCGATTAACGGCAACGCAGCACACCACTTTCAACCGCCAATTCTTTACATGTCACTCCTCGGCCACCAGTCTTCGTCATAGTTACATGTACAATCATGAGACAGACGCGTCTTATCTGTCTTATCTTGTAATCTGACATTTACAAAGCGTCATTTATATGGTGCGCAGGCGCACCATTATATTTCGCATGTTATGTCGTCTACATGCCGGCGGCAACAACATGATTCTGACGCGCTCGTGACTTGGCGCTAACGACAAGATTACGGTCCTCCCCCGATTGAGTCCAGCCGCACACACACAATCTGGCCAAGCAACAAACAAGGTGCCAATGTCTGGCTGCCGCCTGTTAGCCGACTGCCAACGAAAATTTATGTAGCAGAGCAAACGGCCGGACAGCGTTCATATGTCATATAAAACGGGTATAAATAGTTGGCAGATAGCGAACTGGCGGACGCATGCGCATGCGCGTTGGCCATACATAGCTTAGGGGCTGAAAGACCCGCGCGCAAGCCAATAACTGACTGTGTCCGCGTTGCAACGAAGCGCGCTTTCAGTAGCTTCAGCGTTGGCAGCGCTTGAATTCTGCACGCCCAAAATTATTTAAAATCCCATAATTCACGAGATTATCATTAAAAATTGTAGGAGGAAGTCTGCGCTGGTGCAAAAAATGCTTTTCCATTTTTTGTGATTTCATTTTTCATTTATTTTTTTTTTTCGCTCGCGTCCACAATCGGCCACGCAGCGTTATTGTCTGCAAAACGGCGTGTTTACGACCTGCCTTTTTATTATGCGACCACAAGCGCGCGCTGCAGGCCAACTTGAAGCTTGTTTTCAATTTCATTTATTATCGCACCTTTTTCAATGCTTTTGCCTTTCTTTACTTCTTTTTTTCTGGCCTTTGCTTTGTGTGTATTTTTGCAGCGCTGCGCCTGTCTTGTCGGTCTGCAGGCAATTTGTAAATGTGAGTTTTTGCGCATGCGTGCAGTTCAAGCTGCAAAACGGAAGTCCGCAAGCGCAGCGAAAAGGATTTAAATATTTGTAAAAATTAAAGAGTAGAGGTACATACAAATATCTTGCTCTTTTTGGAATCTGCAGTTTTTAATGAAATTTTTGTGGTGATTTTTTTCGGTTCTCGAAAGCAAAAGTGTGAAATAAAGTCTGCGGTTTCATTTCATTCAAGGATTAAGTGCGTTTGTGTACCATAATGAATGAAATGCAGCTAAATGACTGCGTTGACAATAAATTGCCGGTCGTTGCTACCAGTTGATGGGCTGTAGAGTATGGGTTCGAGGTTCTTAGCTTAAGTTGAATATAAATACTGATTTTACAGTAGTTTGTACTTATATACACATATGAATATGGAAGTTGGAGGGAAGTTTCTTATATTAAAATACACTAAATTTTCATGAACCCGAGTTTAATGACAACAAATCGGTGTTTAATGTAAACAGTACTCAGAAGCACGGAGTTTAATACTCAGAAAGTTCGCCAAATCGACTTAAACACTTTTTCAGGGGTTAACCTTAAACTCCACTCATAAATACAGAGTTAAATACTTCAAAATTTCTTTTTCTGGTATTTAGTGCTAAACACTACTCACAGATATGGAGTTTAACACTCCACAAATTCTTATAATTCGACTTAAACACCATCATAAATACAGAGTTTAATACTAAAAAATGTCTTCTTTTGAGGTTAAAGCTAAACACTACTCACAGACATGTAGTTTAGTATTCCAAAAGTTCTTCTAATTCGTGTTAAACACCACTTTTTCTTTGTTTGACCTTAAACTCCTCACATAAATACAGAGTTTAATACTCCAAATTTACTTCTTTTAGTGTTTAGTGCAACACATTGCTCATAAATTTGAAATTTAAGAGTCCAAAAATTATTCTACTTCGACTTAAACACTACTTTCCCGGTGTTTAACGTTAAACTCCACTAATAAATACAGAGTTGAACACTTAAAAATGTCTTCTTTTGGGGTTAACGCTAAGCACTAATCACAGACATGTTGTTTAGTATTCCAAAAGTTCTTCTAATTCGAGTTAAACACCACTTTTTCTTTGTTTGACCTTAAACTCCACACATAAATACAGAATTTAATACTTCAAAATTACTTCTTTTAGTGTTTATAGCTCATATATTTGCAATTTAATAGTCCAAAAATTATTCTACTTCGACTTCACCTTTCCGGTGTTTAACGTTAAACTCCACTAATAAATACAGAGTTGAATACTTAAAAATGTCTTCTTTTGGGGTTAACGCTAAGTACTATTTACAGACATGTAGTTTATTACTCCGAAATTTCTTTTGATGTTTAATGTTAAACCTCACTCATAAATTCAGATTTTAATTTTCCAAAAGTTATTCTTTGGTGTTTAATGCTTAACACTACTTCCATATATGAAGTTTAATACACCAAAAACTCTTCTAATTCGACTTACGCAACATTCTTCCGGTGTTTATCGTTGAACTCCACTCACAAATATGGAGTTTAAAACTACAAAAGTTCTTATAACTGCAATTAAAGACCACTTTTCGCTGTTTAACGTTAAACTCCACCCATAAATACGGAATGTAATACTTCAGAAGTTCTCTTTAGGAGTTTAATGCTAAACACTACTCAAATATATGGAGTTTAAAACTATAAATGCTTTTTTGATTTGACTTAAAAACCACTTTTCCGGTGTACTTATGTGGAAACACATGCCGGTTTTAAACAATATTTATTTTTTTCAAATTAATATTTTTACCGTTAGCTGAAAGTTTGCTGGATGTCTAGTGGAAAAGTATGCAGTCGGAAACAATTTATCGACTCCAAGTTCAGGCAAGTCTTACATTTTTGTTCTAGTTTCGAAGTCGATGTCTTGAACACTGATCCACTATTATACTATATTAGGTTAGATCGCTTCGTTATCTTCGCACCAAAGTTAGCGCAGAGTCCGACTTGAACAATTATGAACGCTGGTTCTGTGTGATACCCAAAACTACTAAATATGAATAACCCGATCCCGAACCCGAGCATGACAAGTGGTTTTGAGACTTTTTCACAGAACTCAAAAGCTCAGAATTGGTCCCTAAATTTTTTCAAAGTTCTTCCTTTATTTGAAGAGGTCTATACTTCTGGAGCATGCAAATTGGTGTAAATTTTGGAATATGCCCGAAATAGAGTTAAGTTTAAGTTGAAAGTGAACTCACTTTTCAACTGGAAAAGAAGGTAAAGGTATATTAGTTACGCGTAACGCTCTACACACCTGTACTGATGGCTTGAAAATGGACGACGGATTTGGTATGGAAATATGTTGTCCAGATTTAGGCATAAAGCAACTTTTTAGGTTCCCGGACCACTACAGTATATTTCAAGCTGAGGTCTTTGCTATTGCTAGAGCCGCGGAACTGACCTCTAATGAACCTGCAGGCAATACCAGAGTCAATATATACATAGACAGCCAAGCAGTAGTCAAGGTAGCAACCTCGTATCGCATAACGGCCAGAAGTGTCTTGGAAGCAGGGCAACAGTGGAAAATTTTGCAACTTCACTTCTACTGGCTGCAAGGCCACAAAGGCATCGAGTGCTATGAAATAATGGATGAGCTTGTCAAGTATGGTGTAAGGTAACATCCGAAAACGTGAACAACATTGGGAAACATATGCATTGTCTATACGACGACCACGACAAAAGCATGGTGAAGAAAATCAAAATGCGATCGAACGAGCTACCAGGGTACAAAACTGCAAAAGTCATGTGTAAAACGGTAGATCGGAAGTACACAGATTGGCACTCGATAGAATAGACTTTAGGAACATGTTCGGAATAATAGCTGGTCCATGTCTGGTGGCGACACACGCACGCAAGATGTGGCTGACAGATCCAGAAGACTGCAGGAAGCCTGCCTAAAGCAGGGTACCAGGGAAGCAATGGAGCATCTCTTGTGCACTTCTCCCGCATTTGCAAGACTACGCTGTGAGCAACTGGGGTCCCCACAGTATGATATACTGGAACAGGTATCGACAGTGAGGCCGCAGAGTCATGCAGAAGCATCCTAAACGATGAGTACTCCTCTTAGACTTGGGAATGGAACCATACCAGATGGATATCGCATGGCTTATTGGCCTACAAGATTAACCTTACCTAAACTAACCTTAAGTTGAAACTCATTGTCCAGATTTAAATACTTCTTAATTGAGTTAGGTTAAGTTTATCACTGAGAGCATTTTTTACCTGTTCAAAATTCTTAAAAGAGAGCAAAAATATTTGTGAGTCACGTGTAATTTAGGAAAATATTAAACCATTCAATATGAAAAATTGATTTAACTTGTCAAATTAACAGTCGGAATCAAAATTTTTGTACCGTTAAGATAACGTATGCTCTCTCCATCTTTTCTCTGTATCAATAGCATTACATCTTCTTACTTTCACTAAAATTCGCAGCTTCTTAGTTCGTATGCTTCACAGTGAAATTTCCATCAATGAAATTGGCTCCCACGCATTTTGTGAGCTACTGACAGGTTCCCACATTGGCATGTTAATGAGACTGCCGGAGCTCTTCATTTAATCCAAAGAGAATGCAAAAAAAAAAAATAAATGCAAAAAAGTGTGTACTCGCAAAAAACAGTAGCAGTGATTTCTGACGATTACAAAAATTACCGTTAATGCCACACAAGCGCACAAGGTAAGACACAGCGAAGTCAGCCGGCGCAGCACTCTTGCTCTCACAGAAATATAAACCAACGCGCTCTTAACCATAAACGCTCACCACAGCCATTGCGTGTTACTTTGCCGCTGGTGTCTCTATTTAACGATCATTTAACTTTCGCTCGAGTGCAAAATTTGGCACCCAATCAACAATTTGCCCTCGAGTGGTATTTGCGGTGTGAACCTTTAGCCTTAACGGCACCCAAGCGAACGACAACGCGAGGATTTACGCATGTCAGTGTAAGCTGGTTGGGAAAGGTGAAGCGGCGTTTAAATGGATATTGGCCTGTTGCAATTATTGTGGCGGAAGGTGGTAGTGCTATAGCCGTAGTATGGTAGTTGTTGTTGGTAGTGTTGGTGGTAGCTGTAACAGTCTAATTGTCAAGCCAAGCGTAATTGCCGAGGCGTAACTTGATGTGACGTGCACGTCAGCGACAGACGTGGGAACACGAGCGTAAGTCTTGCTGAGCGCAAGCGAGCGCACGTCTATCAGCTGGACCGGAGTTGGCACAGCGCCTCAGTGCGCTTACGCAAAACTCCCTCATTACTCGCAGATACGGCGCGTCTACCAACATTTCACGAAAATTTTTGCAGTTTTGCACGGCAATTGTGACGACGCACCACCGGAAATCCGTCTGTCCGTTAATGTGCGGCGCATTAGTGTCGCGCACAGCTGCCGCACTGTACCGCTGTGGTTGTTGTTGTGAATATTGCCGAGATTTGCCGGCAAATCCACGCGCATATAAATGCGCCCACCTTGACAGCCTGATCGTCATGCTGTGTTCAGCGTTTGCTGTTGCTATTACTGCTTTTAGTGTGCTATTTGTAATAGTGCGCGCTCGCTTAATAAATCTGTAGTGGTTCTATTGCGCGCTGGAGAGGTCACACAAATTACGCATTACATTTGAAGTAGTGTTTGTGCCACAAATTGTTGTAAACACACAACCCAATCAGTAGCGCGCTGTACCACCCTACCTTGAGTGGCAGCAACGCGCGTGTGCGGTTGTATGCGTGTGTATTCGTGCTATGTACGTACCAACCCTCGACCGCAGCGCAATCGTTCTGCGCTGCGCAAATGAAGCGCAACGGGCAATCAAATCAAATAAAATTAAAATCCACTTTGGTTTCATTAAATCAATGCTAGGCGTTACTCGCAACTTCAGCAACTGTCCAGCCTTTAGCGCGCTCGCCTCACAGCCGCTCACCGCTATTAGCGTGTGGATTAGTTGAGCGTATTGGGTCGATGTGCGCATGTTGCGTATGCGCGTTGCTGCTTAATTGACAGCAAGTCAACGACATGTCAATCATGTGCGACCGCCTTCCACCGCCATTTCAGCACAGAAATATACAGACTTATATGTATGTGGTGTATATACTTATGACATCCTATCATGAAAATGCAGGCTTTTTCGGAACAGGGACTGGTTTTGTGATGAAGTACTCGGGAAAAAGTTTAGAAGGTGGCTTTGTGAAAGGATATACGAAGCTTACGAAGCGATAGTATGAGTTTCCGTAAAATTTACTCCCCACCAAAACAACTTTTGGTGGTCTCTAAACGATAGAGCAGTGCAGGAAATAAAAATGAACGACTGACAGAGTTTTGAGACCAAAAAATTTTCAAATACATATCAATAAGGAATTAAGAAGTATTTATACCACATTAGTCAGTTGCCAATCGTGTCCACATGATCTGGGTGGCGCTGCATAAAGCGGTAGCCGGAAATGAGCTGGCCGACGAATTAGCGCACTCTGCGATGGATACCAAAATGATGGGACCAGAACCATGCATTGCGGTGGGATCCAACACCGTAAAGGTTTTACTCCGCACGGAGGAGAGAGTGGGGGGACCGGGATTGCTATCAGGCAATAAGAAAGCGCCACGTCAAGTTGCTATTGGGAGGTTAAACCTAGCAAAATCTAGAGATATGATCAACCCGAGACAAATTTAGTTTACTTGTCGCGCTTTATACTGGGTACTGCAAACTCAAGAAACACTTGTCCAACCTTCACATAGTAGTCCAGTCATTTAAGCTTAGATTAAGTAAGAATTTTGGAATTCGACATATCCATTTATATGTCTGTAAATACTTGTATATTGACACCCTAAAGTTGTCTGCAATTTGTAGAAGCTGGCTGAAGGTCCTTGGATTCATCTACGTGGACAGGGATCATATCACCTCCATTGCACTCATCAGGCTCCTGGAATTGTTCAGAGCGCTGGAGCTTTGTGATCATAAGTGATATACTTGTAGGAGAGGGCACAATAGACCATAGGTTGCAGTGCAAAACCACAATTATTTTCCATCTATCTACTACAGAAGTCTTAAAAAGATCAGATAATAATTCTGCACCTTTGCTTAGCAGTCAGCCTCAACCCGAATTATTGTAATGTATGTTTTGATGTTGTTCGAAAAATATGTGACCATACTGGTTTCATGTTGTCTCCGAAAGTCTAACTGATTCTCATGAGAATATTATCTGATCAGAAAAACATTTGCTCCTTCATAAAATCAGGGGTATGTGCCATTTTCCGAACGCTAAACTTTTTGAATTGAATCGCGTGACATCCAGTGACTTTGCTGGTCGATACGTCACAACTTATGGAACGCTGAATAAAACAAGCAACTGGTATAAAACACATAAGTTGGCATAATGAAATATGTAGTGTAGGTAAGAAAAAACATAAGCAAGCCTAATAAAGTATCTTCTCTCCCTTGTTTTCTTTATCTACCATTGAATTTAAATGGACAACCTAGTTATTGTATTTTCTCTTTCATAAAAATGCAGGGTCAGGTAGTTCATCTCATTTGCCTGAAACTAAGGGTTTCGGAAGTTTTTACCTTGATATCCAATTAGTTTGTTTGTCGATACGTCAAAACTTGTAGAATGATGAATCGAACGAGCAACAGGTATGAATCTCATAAGCTGTCGTTATCATACAAAGTTATCTCTCTATATCTTGAATTGAATACAAGTATATTATTTTGTTAAGACTTTCTTAAAATAAATGATTTAACAAGCGAAAAGCGAAATATTGATTTGAATGCTGACTCTCTTCCAGTTGAGAGTCAAGCAAAGTAGTTTGAGAATCATATTGTGGATGATAAAATGTAGGCTGAAATGAGTAGTATAGCTCACAGTTAAATCAAAAATCTCAAACTGCCTACAACTATTCATAGCGGACTTTATATGACCTTATTAGTGCAATTAGTGTTACCCAATGCTTGTTGCCGCGGCATCACGCTTATTTTCACAATGTGCTCAGCCTCATATCGCTTAGCCTGTATCACTATCGTATACGTACCTTTCATTGTAACAACCCACAGCCTCATTTACTGCTGGGTTACCCTCTCACATTTGTTGGCAAACGATCAACATTGACAAATAATAGAATTATACAGCAACTACTTGTACAAATATGAGGGTGCGTATTTCCACTGTATTCATACATACATACATATGTCAACGATAAAAAACAACTGTGTTTATTGAAAATCAAATAATACTTTATTTCATTACCCGCCTGTATACTATTTATAGGTTATAATTTTTTTAATGCCACAAACTAGAGGGTTTCTAGTGCTGCTGAGATTGGTAGTTAGCTGGAAGAATTCGAGAGTAGAAAATCTCTTACTTACTCTTACTGTTTTGTTGGTTAATGAACTTAAAGTAAAAGCTTGATACCATAAACAGTTTTATTTAGATTTTGAGATTGAGACCACGCAGGCGATTAGTTCATGGATAGACAAAGCTCAGTTTATCACATTAGGTAGAGTGTAGTAGTGAGAATTTGGTTGCCAATTTCGATTAACGAGAGATCTCATTGCACTTTCATACTAGTAGCCAACAACGAATGAACAATTGAGCTTGCGAATCTTAATATCCTTTTCTATTCATAATTGAAGGCTTTCAGAATTGTGGTAGGAGATTCATTATCGATATATTCCTGTCGAATATTATATAAGTCACCTTCTATTCGCATTTTTCTTCAGAAAATTATATGCGAGAAGAGTGACGGATTTATTTAGTTGAATTCGATGTCATCTAATATATGGGATCACTTTTCAGTTGGTCTAACTACTTGCATTCCATGTCACTTATAAGATGTAAGAACTCAACTGAAAAGTCCCAGCCTATCATAGTAAAACACACAATATTTTGGCAAAATTTGATTTTTTTATTCGATATATGATAGATCTTTTCATGGTTTCGATTCTGTAGTACGATATGTCCTTTGTTTCGAACAGCACCTCAGTTTCGGCGATCACCTCTTTATACTACGAAAACTTTATACCAGCGAACATTCATTTGAGTTCTGGAGAATACGATGGTTACGGAAGTAATTCGTAGCCCAATTCATGGATTTTTACTATCTTTTTGACTAACATGGTGTGATACGGTCATTGCCTTGTTGAAACAGCACTTTCTTTTTCTGCAAATGCGTTCGTGTTTCGACGATTTCGACCTTTAAACGGTCCAATAACCTATGATATATTCGCTGTTGTTGGTATATCCATACTCAAGGATTTAAATAAAAAATATTCAATGCGCATCCAAAAATACAGATTCCATAACCTTATCAGCCGACTGTTGCGTTCTCCACCCTTTGGAGGGGATTCATCGTGTGCAGTCTAGTCGGAAGGTTTTAGACTTCGGCGTGAAAGGAAAGCGCCATGTTTCATCCATTGTCACATATCGACGCACAAACTCGGCTTTATTACACTTGAATATCTCAAACACTGCTAAGGATCATCAACTCGTCGTTGCTTTTGGTCGAAAGTGAGCTTGCTCGGCACCCACTTGGCACAAAGTTTTCTCATACCCAAATATTCGAGCAAAATATAATTTACACGTACAGTTGATATCTTGAGAGTGCTTTCTATGTCGAAAAATTTCACTATGTCTCATCCCGGTGATTTTTCAATTAGCCTGCTATGCCAGTTGTTTGTTCGATTTGTCACTTTTCAAGCTACATATAGGGTATGTGAGTCGATATTTAGACTGTAACAGGCGAAGAAACTTCTCATCCTCATCTCGAAAAAATCTCTTAATGTTGAAGGTTGCTTGAAAGCTTTGAAGTAGACAGTTTAACCAATATAATTTGAAATTATATACATATCTTTCTGGATTCATAACGTACCGGTATGACACTGGCAGTGATATATGTATCTTTGACTGAGCCCATATTTCAACCGAAGTATTAGTAGGAAAATAATCAAAGTTGTTCAATATTTCTAAAATATTTTAAGAAAACCGTCAACGATGTGTAAAACTGAATCTGCAAACAGTAATTACAAACAGTTGGGAAGACTGATTTTTTTAAAGTTCATGAGCTTGAAACCAGAATTTTGCTTGTAAGGAAAACATATAAACTACTAACTATTTGAGATATTGCACCCATAGTCTAGTCTACGTATTGAAAACATGTGGTATTAATGCTGGAATTGTCAAATTCCGTATAGAAATACACTCATAGGCAGGTAACATAAACTTAAGCTTGAAAAGAGGGTGCGACACATTTCGCGGTTCTCGGTAAAACTTCAAATCTCATGAATTATTCTACCGATTTGGGCCCAATTTGCTTCACACATATTTCTCCCATGGCACAAACAGAACCGCGTTTCCTACCCAAAGACCATCACTTTGAATCATATCAGCTTAGTATAGTTTATAGTAAATGGTAATCCATTTCGAGGCTGCCTACTTTTTTAAGAAAAAACTCAGAAACTTCAGATTTAATAGGGAACGTTTATTATCATACGAAAGAATATAATTTGGCATTTATTTTTTGAAGATTATTATTATTTTTTTTTTTTTTTGAAGATGGTACATCCGTTGAGTACACTTTTCGATGACTACTAGTTCAAGCATTTTGACCGGTAACTGGCAATGCCACTTTTGATGTTTTGCTCCAAGGCCTGAATCGAAGCGGCATAGACTTTAGACTTTATATACATACATATGTATTACGATGAGCTCCACATATCTCAAAATTTGGCGCAGACACTGAAAGCCATCCTGAGGCTCATAAAAATGTATGGAAATTTTTACTAAGCATTGACACGCTTATATTGGCTTAAAAGGTGTCTGTTTTAAAGATTTCTATCAGTCCGGTTAAGTTTTGATCAGATGGTAAATTCTTTTAAGGGCACCGTTTCCTTCTTATTAATATAAAATTCGTGGCCAAGTTATGGTTCAAGGATTAGGCTGTAAATTCCATTTTAATACAAATGCTGGTTTCGTAGGCAACATTTTTTGTACTTCATCTCTGAATATTTTTCGAATTATTTCTCGAGTTTTTCTTGTCCACAAGTTTGAAGAATACTTTGTATTTAATTCCACGCGCCTGTAGCGCCCTCCTACTCTCTTTAGATTTATTTTTTCGTATATTTATATTTATTGTTATTAGCGTAATTACTTTCAATTTCTCAACCAATCCTTTCACCTGGCAGTAAAGAATTTTGAGGTTACGAGTACCATCCAACAAACTTTTCTAATCACTTAGCCCCTTGGCAATTTCGTCGAATAATACCTCGCGTTGGACATTTTAATTTACTTAATTAATATTTTTCGCTTTTCACCCATTCGATTTGGGCTAATAACCTGCGCCCAAAAACTACCGTTGATCATTTGTCATTGCAAATATGCGCAATAATTGCCAAATACAATGGCGAACAAAAGCGCGGGACAATGGGCTGCCACTGGCGCGGCTGCTGTTGCTGCTGCCTCCTCTTCTTCTGCTTCTTCTTCTCGCGCGTTAATTTCTTAACATCACTTTGATGTCGAGAGAGTACCGTTTGGCAAGGCCTTTTGTTCGCAATTGAGTTGCCAATAAACAAGCTACACAAATAAATAAAACATCAAATTTGATTTACAAATTATTGATGTTGCTGTTGTTGTTGTTATGGCGATATGCTCGTATGCACAGCTGTTTTTTTGTTGACTTTCCAAAGTTTCACTGCGCACAAGAAAACACTCGCTGAAGGTAAACTTAACCAATTGGACAGCAGCAACAGCAAAAATAATAACAACAATAATAATAATGATAACAACAATAATAATAATAATAATAGTACTAGTAATGTGTGTAGTAGCAGGTGCCTATAAAGCAGTGTAGTTGCTAAAATATACTAAATTCGTGCATATAACTTATGTATGTGAGCGTTTACAACAACAACAGTAGGAATAACAACAACAACTACAAGAACAACAAAAACAACAACAACACAGCACAGTAAATTATTTATTTTTTGTCACACTTTCGATTCGTCCGAATAACTTATATGAATGAATACAACAACAACAACAACTACAACAAATAGCTATCACTTATTTTTTTACATGCTGAATTCGATCATACAGATGTACATATGTGTGAGTTTAACTTGAATATGTATAAATACAACAACAACAAATACAGCAACAACAGCAAAACTTAACTGTTATTTATTTCGTGTCAAAATTTTAATTTAATTTTAAATTTGTTCATATGTATGTACATACATATGTATGTACATATATCTTGAGTATAAAAACAACAACCACAGTACACATAACAACAAAAACAAATGCAACAACAACAAAAATGTTTTTTATTTCTTAACATATTGAATTGTTGCATATATTTTTAATATATGTATATGTATGTATAATAGAACAACAACAAATGCAACAACAACTGTACAGCTTAACAGTAACTTATTTCGTTTCAAACATTTAACAGAAAATTTAATTTAATTTGAAATTTGTTCATATGCACATATGTTAGTATGTACATACATATGTATATCTTGTGTAAGAAAACAACGACAACAGTATACATAACAACAACAACAAAAATGTTTTTTTATTTCTTTACTGACTAAATTGGTAGTTATATCTTGATGATGAATAAGTACAATAACACAAATACAACAACAACAAAACTTAACTGATTTGTTTTCCTTACATACCCAATTCTTTCAAACTATTACAACAATAACAACAACAAAAACACCAAAAATAACAGTCACAACAACAACAACAAACTGTTATTTAATTGCCTGCTTACTAAATGTCTGCCTATGTTTTGAATATAAAGACACAACAACTACAAAAACAACAACACCACACGTATCTACAACAACAATAACAATAACAACATACAATGTGCCTACAACAACAAAAAAGCGACAACTAACTAATAGCTGTCAAATCAAGTTGCGCATTATTTTTACGAAATTTCGCCTTGCTTATCTTAAATTTTTACAAATCCACACACACATACATACATGAAACACATATGTATCTGTATACACTATATCTCAAAACACCTCTATATTGTCATGTTAACGAAATTTATGTTTTAACACCGCTACCCATCACCTCAATAATAATATGTATAATGAATGAGTGACTGCCTAAAACTGAAAACCTTCAAAATGTCCACACTGCCGTTAATAGAAATCGCCTAATGAAGGCTTTATAATTCATTTTTGCTAATTAATACACAACGCTGGTTGTGAAATTCACACACTACAACAACAACAACAATATCGACAACGAAATTTTCATAAATCTTCAATTTATTTCGATAGTCTCGCCTTTACTGCTGCCATTTACATACCTATTTACATATATACACTCAAACGTACATAAGTATATGCGCGCTAGAGTGTCAACTAAAATGCGTTGAAAATAAATAACTCTGACATCCCGTTGCTTTGGCGCATTTTGGTGCTTTTGTCAACGTGCTAATTTAACGGTTGCGCTCGTTTTTCAATTGTTCCCATCAATCGTCGGTGATTAGCTAATTTGATACGAATTGGAATTAAGTTATCAAATAACTGTAAGCAATCTATTTTCGAATATGCTAGTTCTATTGTTGCGATTTATGTGTTTTCGAAATTTCAATAATTTCGTTTAAATTTGCAAAGTCATCGCCGATTCGGTGAACCTAAATTTGGAGCGTTCGAGCAGAGCTTCATATTTTCTGGTTACAAACTCATATAAGAAACAGATGAAAAAAATTCGAACTAAACTCAAAACATATTTTATTACTCAAATTGAGACCTTCTCAATGGAGCTTAGCCCTAGTCTACTATGTCAGATCCGACAAAGAAATTTAATCTAACCTTGAACTTTAAAATACTCAACTAGACAGTATATTGTCTACTTGTCGCTAACATATGTCAGATCAGGCACCGAAAATTCGTAACAGTTTGAAGAAAAGGTACGAACTTGAACTAGCTTCAAAATATTTTAACGAAATTAAGACCTTCTACATCGTTGAGTTCAGCTCTAGTCTATGTCCTATGAAGCACACAAAAAAAATCCACTGGAAATAGTTTGACGGAAGAAAAAACTCAATCTAACCTCGAAGCGCCGCCTTGAGTAAAATTATTTTCACTTACCACTAGTTTATGTCAGATCAGGCACAGAATAAGGCACACAAAATATTTAAAAGAAATAAAAACACCCCTGATGGTGCTTAGTCCTAAACTTAGTCATTTAGAGAAAATAATTACCATCGAAAGGAGTAAAAAAGTTAGACTTTTCAAGACTAGACAGGTCCACAAATTTTCTCCGTAGCGTTATTTCTGCACAGATACATAAAAGGGTTTACGTCCGAAACAGTTTAAACAGTTTGATGGAAGAGGAAATTCAATGCAAGCTCGTAGTACTTCATCATTACTAACATTAAACTTGACAGAACCAGGCAAGACTATGCGTTCCTTTCTTATCAGATCCTTACTCCATCCACTGTATATCGCTTCCGTTCTGGAAATCGAATCATTTCTTAAGCGAATGGTAACAGGAGATGAAAAGTTGATCAAATATGGCAATAATGTGCAAAAAAGGTCATGGTCCAAGCATGGTGATGCTCAACAAATGGTCGCAAAGTCAGGATTGACGCCTCGAAGGGTTATGCTGAGTGTTTGGTGGGATTGGACTATGAGCTGCTCCAGCCTGGTCGAAAGATTGATTCTACATTTTACTGTCAACAACTGATGAGATTGAAGTAAACAATCGAAAAAACGGCCAGAACTGATCAACAGAAAGGGCTTCGTCTTCTATCAGGACAACGCTAAACCACACTCATCTTTGACGACTTGGGAAGTTTTAATGCAACCACCATATAGCCCTGACCTTGCACCATCGGACTACCATTTGTTTCGGTCAATGCAGAACACCTTTAATGGAGAAAGTTGGCTTCAAATATAACAAATATAAAAAAATAAATTTAAGTTTGATTAGAAATACGAAAAGGCTTTTTCGACTATCCAATATTATACAATTTGATTTCTTACTTATCATTAAGTACATGTATCACATGTTTCAGATCCTGTATACAACTATTCCTTCCAACTTGAAATTTGAATTTCAGTAACTAAACCTTAACTTTAAAACTCTTTCCCTGGATCAGAAAAAAACGTATTGCAAGACGAAACTAAATTGTATATGTATATGTCAACTCTGAACTGTCTGAAGAAATAGTATAAATTCAAACTAACCCTAAAATAAAGATCTACACCTTGAAGATCAGCATAACCAATAGATCGAATTAAGAACTGTGCGTTTCTAAGATATATGTACTTAACTAATGTTTCTGTCATGAAGAAACTTCCTCCGAGGGTTGCAACCACTTTCAAAAAATGTGGTGGTGTTGGTCAAAAAGTATTAACGGAATATCCAGCGAAGTGGTACTGCTGCACTTTAGTCTGTATAGTATATCGTAGCTGCCGCCGTCAGAGAACATCATCTGCTATAAAATTTGGCTTTGACTTGATCTTTAATTTCTGTGTAATGGAAAACTATTATTTTGCTGTACGCCGACACTGTAAAGAAAATGTAAGTTTTACTTTCAGAAAGTATTTGAAACGAATGATCCCATATTCTACTTTCTGTTTTATATATGAGGTTATGTTCTCGAGTTGATTAGGCAACTACACATAGTACTGGAAGGCACTTATACTTTCTACGAACCAAGAGAGAATGCCTGAGTACCTTCCAACAAAGCAACCGCAGCTTCTGGTGAGACACTTTCGATGTGTTATTTAGATGCAACATGATTCCTCTCCTAAAGGTCAAAGCTGATCACTTTTGAGCGATTCCTGAATTCAGACGTTCAAATTGTTGATAGTAGAGATCCGAATTAAAAGTTTGGCCATAGTATAAGATTCCCTGTACATGGTACCAAAGAGAGATAGCCGAAACTGATATTAGCCGTTCCAATAAATTTATGATAAGCGGAAAGCTAAAAAGATCAAGATAAGAGTTTTAGGTATCATAATCGACTGGAGTTGTTAGCTGCCCAAGTGGGATATCTCTTGGCGCTTGTAATGCGACTGAACTTTTAACCTAAGCCAATCTAACTGGTTGACTAGAAATAAGATATGTTGTATTTAGTTGGTTGGTATTACTTCACATGCGATTCAAGCAAAATGCTAGAGAGGAAAGTAATATAAAGTTCAAGAGTTATAGAACTTAAACTTTACGATAACTGAGCTTTATTAGTGACTTCCGTAAGGAAGATGGGAGGTTACCATAATGTTTTAGTGATCTGTACAAGGATTACTTGGTCGTAGTTGATTGCTGATTTTCGTGAGGAAGCTAGGATGTTTCCATAATTGTTTAGTGATCGATGCAAAGCTTACTTAGTCATTGATATTTGGTTCCTCAAATGTTGTCAAGCTTTGAAATCTTGTCTCATGAAAGTTAGAGTGAATTTCTTTTCACCCTAACTTTCTTGAGACAATGAAGTGTAGTCGTTTCGTACATTCCCTCATAAACTCGGAGTAGACTTTTCACCTTAAGAATGTCTTCACTCTCATATTTCTTGGAAAATATATGAAGTCCTAAACTTGAGTGTTTGATCTAAATTCCTAACCTCGCGTAAAAAGTTTCGGATCATCTCGAGACTACGGAAACGTTGAAAATGTTGCAGAAATGTTTTGAGGAGGCTACTTTATCAGGAACATACGTATTTGAGAGGCACAAAGAATTCAATGAAGTTCCTGAAAAACTTGGCTCAAACAAGTCTTTTGAATTCTGTGAAGGCCATTAAAAACTTCGCTGAATCAAGTCCTCTGTTAATAAGGATAACATGGAAAATGTTAAAGAGACAGAGCTTGGAAATCATTGTTTAGCTTATGAGAGACAAAAGAAGATCTTAACTTTGGTTTTGAGTCAACTTTAAAGCTTTCTGGTTAAGTTTTTGGGTATGAAGCTTGTCAAAACTAGACTTGCAGCAAAAAACTTGAATGTGACGATACATTTTAGGATAATTGCGACTGACTTTTTGGCCAAATACTAAACGGAAGTCATCGCTAGGGCAGCGTACTCGTCATATTTGACTCGCTCTAACTCTTTTCGAAACTGAAAAATCCGCTTCGACGAACGCGCGACTCATTTATTTTACATATGGAGATCAAGCTTCAAACTAACATAAAATAAGACTTCATGAGCCAATCTACGAAATTTTTTCGATCGATTGAGCGTAGTTTATGCGGACTAGTCTGGGACAAATTTGATCTTGAGTGCATTCTACAAATCTACCTTTTTTTCTAGGTTTCTAGCTACCAAAACCAGCGGTCACCTATTTCAAGCTCCAATCATAAGTTTTGTGCATTTTCCCAGCAATTTCATTTAAATTTTTTGGCGCTGCACCTTAACCAATCAACGAAATCGAAGAGAAATTTGTAAAGAACTCATTACTGTAATCATTTAAATTAAGTTTTAATGGCGTAATTATAGACAGAGAGTGATTGAGTCGGCTGATGAATGCCAACGGGCTACCAGTGACTACCAGTTTTGGGCAGGTGCCACATGCTTAACGCCGTATATGTACGGTATAGCCATGTATGTATGTGGCTGAGTGCAAGGTGAGGCAAGGTAACATGGCTATACTTGGGGGTAAAACACACCTAAAGCCGAGCAATAAATAGAGGCGCCGCCAAGCCCAGCTAGAGCGCCGGCAAATGGAGCTCCAATGGGCACATCAGACATATGTGAGCTGGCGAGCTGACAAGTGAATTATGTGCATGTAACGGTAGTATGAAGATATGTGTTGAATCCATATGAATGTGTGCTCTATAGAGTTATGTAACTAGTTGCTGGTGTATCAATAAAGTACATATATACAAGTATATATACATTTTTCCCTGTATATTTGCTTTGTATGTACATAAGTGTGTATATATGTATATATATGCTGGTATATAAGCGCAAATTAATTGAAGTTGAGATGAATTTTCCAGGTGAATGATGCGGAACAAATAATCAATCAATCAGTTCGGTTCAGTACAGTTCAGTTCGAATCGGTTCTGTGCAGCGCTATGCTCAGCTATGCCATGCCATGCACCACGCTATGTACTGGAGATGACGAGCTAGCGTCCAGTTTGTTTTTGGTTTAATTCGGTGCGTTGCTATCGAACCATTCAATAATCCACTCAGCCACATTTAAATGTTCATTGAAGCATATGTTCAGGTGCCTGATTGTCTGTCGGCCAAATTGACGAACGGACGGACGTACTGAGTGACTGACAGGCACTTTAATAGACTATTGCTCGCTCGCTGTTTATGTGTGTATGTGTGTTCTGCACATTTTTTATCTTGTGCGCCACATGCAAATGCAAGGTGCGGAGTGATAAAAAAATCGCATGAAATAAAAAAATATATATGATACTACATATGTACGTATGTATGTATATTGGCAAAAAATGGCGGCGACCGGACGAGTGCATGTTGCGACCTTCCATGCCCGCTGTGTTGACCTGCGAATGCCATGAATTTTATCTATGAGCGCTCATATATGCAGTACACTGTACTACCTGTACATACATACATATACATAGCAGACATACATATGTACATACATGCATATATGTATTTTGTATGTATACATACATATGTACATATGTATGTATGTATATTATAAATGTAGACTTCGCCTATTTGTATATTTTTGCATTGGAAATACATTTTTATAGCAACATTGCGCTTTTTTGCCGTCTTGCGCATAAATTGAAGTTGCAACTAAAGTAATTTTCAAGGCACAGTGTGTAATTTTTGATAAAACTGCAGTTAATTTTATTGCTTTAATAATATTTTACAGAGTTTTTTTAAGAAAATAAATAAATTGCAACATGTTTTGTTAAAACAGCCATTGCACAGTGGGCTATTTTACGAAAAAAATTAAAATCTTTGTATGAAAAAACTGTAATAAAATTTAAAAATGAAGAAAAAATACTAAAAGCTTTTTTATGTAATTTTTTAAATTTTATCATACGTTTAACAGTGGGTCACTTTTAGTGAAAAATTTATTTTTTTATTTACATTTAATAGCAATAAATTTGCAACAAATTAAAAAAAGTGAAATTAATATACTGTAATAAGTTTCAAAAACTTAAGCAGTATTTCCAATATCAACAGCACAGTGGGCTATTTTATGAAAAAGCTTAAAAAAATTTTATAAAAAAAACTTGTTATAACATTTAAAAATTTGTATTATAATACTAATGACCTTTTAATGTCATTTTTTTAATTTCATCACACATTTAACAGTGGGTCACTTTCACTAAAAAGCTTATATTTTAATTTTTTGTAATAAAATAGTAACTTTGTGAAATTAATATACGATAACTGTGCCATTTTATGAAAAAAGTGAACTTTTTTTTGAAAAAAAAATATTACAAAATTTTAAATAATTTAAAACATCGTAATTTAATTTTATACCAAAAAAAAACAACATTGTAATGCCATTTTTTTGCTTGTTATAAGATATTTAACAGTGGGTCACTTTTAGTGTGAAAGTAATATTTCTTAATTATTCCAAAAAAATTAAACGTTTGGAAATCGATATACATATTTATTATATGATTTAATAATTTAAAAAAATTGTAGCAGAATTTAATACAACTGGCTTTGCACAGTGGGCTTTTTTTTTTATAAAAAAGCTGAAATTTTTAAATTATTGTTACAAAATTATATATATTTTAAATGCAGCAATTAATATGTAGCAAAATTTAAGTATGTAAAAGTTTGCACAGTGGATCAAGTTTATTGACGAAGTGATTTTTTTATATTATTTTTTTTATTAAAATGCAAAATTTTCAAATTTTTTAATAAAACTTATAAATTTAAGCTGCATTTGATACTTTAGATTTTGCACAGTGGGCTCGTTTTAGCGAAAAATTTATCTTTTTTTCAATTATTTATTTACATAAAAGATGTACGGTGCTTACATTTTAGTGAAAAAGTGCTTTTCTATTAATAATTGCATTGAAATGCTAAATTTTTTCGTTGATGCTAATATGTATGTATGTGCATTTATGAAACTACATATCCATTAAGCAGTATTTACTGCATTAACCTTTGCACAGTGGTACCTTTTGCTAGCGAAAAAGTGACAATTTTGTATTATTGAAAAGAAATTACATTTATTTTAATTAATACACATCTTTTTTTTACAATATTTGTTAGATTAAAAGTTGCACAGTGGGCCAATTTTAGTCTAAAAGTTGTATTTTTTTAATTTCTGTTAAAAAATTATATGTTTTTTAAGCGGAACACTTCATTAATAGCAATATTTTTTACATTAAAGTTTGCACAGTGGGCCTATTACGCTGAAAACGTTAAAAATTTAATTAATAAATAATATATTAATTTTCATTTATTGCTCTACAAAAATTTTGTGAAATATTTATTATATTAAGGATTGCACAGTGGGCTTATTACAATGAAAAGATTAAAAAAATATTAACAAATAAAATATTAATTTTCATTCTATTGTTCTTTAGGAATTTTTAAAACTTTAATACTATATATTTGAAATTGTATAACAATTTTTTTTATTGTAAAATTGACAAAATTTTTCAATATAGCACAGTGTCGAATCGATAACAATATATAATTTCTTGTAAATATTTTATAAAAATTATGAAAATGTCTAAAGCGCTTGAATATTCCAACTGGTATCAGTTTGTCTAATATATCGACAAGTAGATATATTTTCAAAGAAATAAATGTTTATATTTCACATATAAAATTCTTAATTCTTATCCATAATATATGTATATAGAAGGCAAGTAAATATTAATTCTACACCCAGCAATACTGCACTTGCCCCACAGTACTTTGCACTTTTGACCATCATATGGGCTTATAGGCAGGTTGATACATAAGCATTGCCATATAAGGTTTATACGAGTACATATATGTATAATACACTTACTATATAGTATGTATGTTTGTATGCATGCAATCACCCATCACCCATCACCCACCGGGGTGTGGTTAATTAAAAAATAAAGAATTGATTAAAAAAGCATGTGTGTGGTAAAAATAGCGAATATCGTTAAGATGAAATAATACAAATTGAAAATGCCACATACATGTGTACACGTTGTTGTGCGTATATTTGTTTGCAGAAAATTGTGTTGGACGAAAAATTAATTAAATTCACCTGTTTAAGCGCCGAATCGCCAACAAAAAATGTGCTGGCAAATGATAGTGCAATTTAGTACACAGTGAGGTCGATTGAAGTGAGTGCGTTCGACGTATGTTTATCGATAGGTGATGCTTTCACAAGAGCGATAATCCAAAGGTTGGATGAACATATGGTTATATAGTATATCTACAGCTAGGCTGGGATAGATCTACTTTTAGGTACGGCAATTGGTTAGGTTAGGTCCATCTGATAGGCCAATGAGCCACGCATAGACCAGTTTTGGTCGTTTGCGATACCAAATGGTGTTCAGTTACTATATCCATGAGGAGTAGTCATCCTTTAGGATGCTTGCGAATTTTAACAAACTCTGTGGGGAACCCAGATGCTTACAGCGTAGTCTTGCCAATGCGAAAAAAGTGCACAAGAATTGCCCCGTAGTTTCATGGAAGCCTTTTTTTACACATTTCCTGCAGTTTTCTTGATCTGTCAGTCCCATATTCCTACAGTCTCTTCGATCAAGTGCCAATAGAATGAGCTACCGATCTATTGTTTTGCACATGACTTTTGCCGTTTGGCATCCAGGTAGCTCGTTCCCTTCGTGCTTTGATTTTCTAGAATATAGAATCTAACTGAAAATATTTCTTGATCACGGTCTCACTTCTGTCGGTTCCAAAGTTTTGGTTCACGGGTTCAACAAGCTCTTGAAGTATCTTTGACGTGCACTTCGTAACTCTTTTTGTGCCCGCTTTATGAGTTCACTGAGCTTGTGGAACATTTTCCAAGTTTCATTAAATTTCAGGATATTGTAACAATTTTATGAAGTGCCACCGTTCTTTCTGTAAGCTTGTATGTTATTTCAAGTAATCTCGAAAGCTATGCTTTTTACTTGAGAAAACGAACGTCTAGTCTCTGAAGTCTTGTGTAATCGCTTTGGTTCTGGGCACCTTTGCTCGTATTCTAGGTCTGTATATATGAGTCCTTCAATTCTTGAGATATCGATCTGAAGTTTTGTGAATGTTGTTTTTCTCCCTTCATTCGTTGAAACCGTTGAGCCAATATAAGATATAGCTGTTATACAAGCTGATCGATGAAAATCGAGAACCTTGTATGAGAAACTTTTTTATTTGATAAAATATCTTCACGAAATTTGGCACAGATTATTGCCTAAAGTAACGCTACAATCTCCAAACAAATTGTTCAAATCGGATCATTATATGATATAGCTGTCATACAAATGGTTTGCTTAAATTCAAGTCCTTGTATGGAAAAGGTTTTTATTTGTCAAGATATCTTCACAAAATTTGGCAAGTGTTATTACCCAATGCAGTTCTACAATCTTCAAAACCAATCTTTCATATCGGACCATTATAGGATATATCTGTCATACAAACGGATCGGTTAAGCTTAAGTCCTAATATGAAAAAGCTTTTTATTTGTCAAGATATCTTCACGAAATTTGGCACAGGTTATTATGCGAGGCATCGCTATTATCTCCGAGCAAATTTTTCAGATCGGCATACTATAGCTTATAGCTGGCATACAAACGACTCGATTAAACTGAAGTCCTTGTAAAGAAAAATCTTTTATTCGACTGAATATCTTCATGAAATTCGGCACTGGTTATAGTCTTAAGCATTGCTATAATATTCATTACCAATTTTTTAGATTGGGCTACTATAGCATATAGCTGCCATACAAATGGATCGATGTGAAGGACATTATACCTTAACGTTTTTTCTTGTTTTATTTATTTATTTGAACTTAATTAAAATTCTTCTCTATATATTTTCCTTTTATTTTCTCGTTCTTTTTTTTCCAAAATTTAGTTGTCCATTTTCAGAGACAACGCAGTGAAAAAAAGTCTCTTGCCCGCTCGACTGTGAATAATTCAATTAAATTGATTTCGTTTGGCATTTGCGCAATCCAATTTGCCATTTGTACCAATATTGTATATAATATATGCAAATGTTTAAATTCACATGCAATACTTACATATTTACGCAAATGAATGGCGCGTGTGTGGCCGCAGCATCACCTGTGTGCGCGCCTAAAAGTGGACATTTAGCTGAGCGCCGCTCCAACGGCGCCCTTACACGGCTCATTGACTCAATGGCATTGTGTGATTTTATAGCGAAATGTATACATATACATATGTATATATATATATATATAAATACATATATGTATATATAGTATATGTATATATGTACGAAGATATATGTACATATATGGTCTACATATATCTGTAAATAAAGTCTTTCTACGCCACACTCCGCTCCACTTCGTCTATTCACACCTTGAACACGCAGATTAATGCCAACGATCGCTGCTCCAATACGCGCGTCGATCGCCTCGTTTGTTTTTTTGTTTATGTTTTTGTATTGAGTTGCATGGCAAATGGCTCGTTCGCTGGCCTCTATGCGTGGTGTTTTTTTGATTTTATTTTTTCTATTTGCCTTACTAGACCGTTTGGTCACGTTAAATCTATGCGACAGCGCGTTCGTGCCACCGTAACGCGCCTGCCTCACCTCGCGCTAATTGGATTTTTGTCAACTTTAATCCGATTTGTAAGTGTTTTCGTGCGTTGCCGGGTCGCATTGCCTACCTAGCACACAACAACAACAACAAAAGCATAAAAAATGTTAAAAGATCACTTGAAGTGCACAAAAAAATTAAGATCCGTTGGCTTACTTGCTACGCATGCCACAGATATTTTCGATTTACTCTATTTCGAATTAACTGTGTATGTGTACTATTAGTATGTATGTACGCTTATAAGTATGTATGTACGCATTTATGCCCTCGTATGTAGCGCGATTCGTTATGGCTTCGTTCTTAACACCAAAAACTCTTTGGCCGGCTACTACACTTTGCACGCATTTTAGGCTGCTTGAAGACAGACATAGATGTATAAAAAAATATTTTTGTATTTCTTGATTTTTTAATTCATTTTTTGTATTTACAATATTTTTTTTATCGTGGACATTTATTTTAAATTATTATTTTTTAAATATATGTTTTTACCTTTTACTATTTTACTTTACTATTTCTTGATTTTTTTAATTAATTTTTGGTATTTACAATATGTTTTCATTTTTTTGTAGACATTTATTTTTAAATATATTTTTTTTTCTTTTTACTATTTTACTTTTATTTTTTTTCGAAACATTCTCTTATAGTTTTGTAATTTTTTTATATACATACATACATATGTATGTTAAAATTTTTTTGAATATTTAATTACCTTTTTTTAATGTTTTTGTTTGATATTTATTTTTAATTATTAATTTTTAAATATATTTTTTTTATTATTTTTTTAACAATTTTTCTTTTATTTTTTTGTCGTAACAATTTTTCTTTTATTTTTTTGTTTTTTTTATTATTTTTTTAACAATTTTTCTTTTTCGAAACATTCTTTTTTCGTAAAATTCTTTCATATCTATTTTACATTTTTGGATATTTATTCTTTATTTTTTTAGGTTTTTTGTTGATATTTATTTCTAATTATTAATTTTTAAATACAATTTTTATTACTATTTTTTCTTTTATTTTGTTTGAATACTTTTTATTTTTCTTTCTTTTAATATTTATTTTAAAATTTTGCATTTAGTTTTTCGTTTTCTTTTTTATTTTTTAATATTTATTTTAATGATTATTTTTTAAATTTATTTTGTATTCTTTTTATCAATATTTTTATTTATTTTTTTATTTTTTTTTTCGGAATATTTTCTAACATTTTTCTTATAGTTGATATTTATTTCTAATTAATAATTTTTTTATGAATTTTTTTAAGATTTTTTATATTTAGCTTTATTTAAATATTTTTATTTGGTCCAAATATAACATTTTTTCATTTTATTCCATTTTTCCTTTCTCTATTGCTTTATTTTCGCATTATTTGTGACATTTTTTTTCATAAGTCACTGTGTGCAGAAAGCAAAATTCGTGAAATTGGTCCAGCAACACAGTAACCCAAATTCATAAAGCTAACTGCATGACAATGAAATGACAAAAAATAATAATAATATACAACAAAAACTGATAATAGCCTTATAATAATTTGCGAAGAAATTTTCTAATATTTTTTTTATTTTGAGTTTATACAATTTTAATTGGCTGTAGTAAGGTTTGAAAAGTAGAAAAGTTATTGCAGAAAAAATATGAATGTTTTGTTAGAGTTTGTTATTAAAAATAACTAAAAAAAGTTTACAAAAACACAAACAAAAAAGTTAATAAATTAATAAAAGAATGAAATAAGCCAAGAAAGACGTTAACTTCGCAGTCTTAACAGATGCATTTCTTACAGCAAGTATAGATATGTACATACATATGTACATAAGTATGTATGTCTGAATAAAACTGAAAAAGTAACCGGCCAACCTATGAGAAGCCCACCGTCAACAAACTATTTGAACCTTATCAGTGTGGCTTTGAACCTTCAAAATCTACTATCGACCAAATTTTCACCATTCACCAAATCTTGAAAAAGACCCGGGAACACAAGATCGACACACACCACCGCCACTGAAAAGTAAAGTCTTTTATCGATAGAGACCAAACTTTACAAGTCCCTCATCATCTCATCATTCCCTTCCTGCTGTATGGTACAAAGGCATGACATCATCTGATGAGTCGGTGTTACGAGTATTCGAGAGAAAGGTTCTGGCGAATATCGCAGTCGATGGAACGATGGGCTGTGCAAGATTTACGCCGACATTGACACACAAAGTGCATTCCAAAGTAAACAGGACTTAAAAAAAACAGAACAAATGTTTTTTTCGGCAAAACCAATTTATTTTATTCAAAATAGTATCTTTCTGCTGCAATACAGCTTTTTGCACGGTCCAAAAGCATGTCGAACCATTATGGCCGCCAGTATGCCGGTGCAAGTCTTTTGAATGGCTTCTACGTCTGCATAACGTTTTCCTTTCATGGGCAAATACATTATTCCGAAAAGGAAGAAGTCGCACGGTGCCATATAAGGTGAACAAGGGGAGTGGTTAATGATTAAAATGTGATTTTTGTTCAAATAATCGCCTTTCGAGTGTTGGATGCTGAGCAATTTTTGGTCGTGAGTCAATTTGTGCGGAACAAACCGTGCACACACCTTTCGTAAGCCCAAATGTTCTTTCAAAATGCGATAAATCGATGTTTTGGAGCTGTTCAATTCCATTTCCATGAATTTCAATAATGACTTCGGCTGATTTTTGATGAATTCACGCACAGTTTTAATGGAATTTCCGGTGATCACGGATTTTGATTGGCCCACATGTTGATCGTCATTTATGTCCTCACGACCACTTTGAAAATGTTGAAAACGCAATAACTCCAGCTCTGAGAGGTGGAAAAGGACCTGGCTACACTTTGAATCTCCAACAGAAATTATCAATAAACTCAAGTTGAAATAAATAGTGACTAAAATATATATATTTTTTTGGGAATTAGTCAATTAAGAGCTTAGCTATTTTTTTATAAAACAGGGTTGTATCTTTATAAACACTAAAAAGTGGTGTTTAATGTTGAGTTTAATGAAAATTTCCGTACAGAAAACTCCGTGTTTGTGAGTGAGGTTTGATGCTTCACACCGAAATTACCAAGAAATTTGAGTTTAGGTCGAGTTTAAGTTCTCGCCAAACTAGAAAAATAATAAATAAACTGAGTTTTCCAATTATTATTAGCTTCTCATATTGTCGTATTGAATTTGATATACGAAAATTTCGAAGCCATTTAAATAATTCTGCAATTGATTTGCATTTATAAATAAACTTATATGTAATATGCCATTTTTTACTGTGATTTGACTTTTCGACCGCAAGCCAAACTTCCAGTTGCCAGTTAGTTGACCTTTGCAATGAAGCAACAAAGTAACTGTAAACATTTTTCGAGAATGCTACGCATCCATACATACATATATAGTTACGTATGCAGAAGGAATATTGCTTAATTATGTACATATGTATGTTATTTACGACTTCCCATACGCATATGTATGTATGTGCATGTGTATTCGCTTGCCATAGAAAATTTGCTTTATACGAAAATCTGTCTCAGCTGCATTTTACTTTCACCTTTAACCTCAGACAAGTTGAGTAGGCGAGTCAAAACAAAAATAACACAATGCCAAGCAGTTAAACAATGGCAATAGAAGCAAGCCAGCACAACAAGAAAAACAACAAAATAATAAACAAATAAATGCAGAAGTTTGTAAACATAAAATTTATATGAGAACACAGAAGCATAAATACATACAGACATATGTAGATATGTGTTTTTGTTGTAGCATATTGTTGCTGTAGTATATTTTATATGCGAAATTGTTGGCAGCCCAAATAAAATGAAATTAGTCGGAAGACTAAATTCGTATAATTTAATATAAAGACATTTTCTGGACACATACTTACATACACATATACCATACGTAAATGTGTTTGCAGGGACCTATATAAATTTCTGCAATTTAGCTATTTATTAAACATAAGAGGAGAGGTCCTTCCCGATCCTGACGGAGCTTTTAGTGTTGATCAGCACCAGTTTACACAGCCATATTAGTTTTTCGAGGATACCAAATTCAGACATCGCGGCATAAAGGCAGTTCCTTTTCGTGCTGTCAAAAGCAGCTGAAGTGGTTGTGCGTGTCGATTCTCTTTTTAAAGGTATTTTCCTAGATTTAGCGCATGGTGAATATCTGGTCAGTTGTTGATTTTCCAGGTCTGAAGCCACACTGATAAGGTCCAATCAGATTGTTGACGTTGGTCTTTGATCTTTCACACAGTACGCTCAATAGAACCTTATATGCGATGTTGAAGATGCTTATCCCACGTAGTTGGTGCAGATTGTGAGGTCTCCTTTTTTATGGATTGGGCAGAAATTCCAATCGTTGGGCATGCTTTCCAGACCATATTTTACAAAGAAGTTGATATATGCTCCTTATCAGTTCTTCGCCGCGGTGTTTGAATAGCTCAGCCCCGCCGCTTTGTTGTTCTTCAGGCGTGTAATTGCTATTCGAACTTCTTCATGGTCAGGTAATGGAACGTCTGCTCCAACGTCATCGATTGGGGAGTCGGATTCGCCTTCTCTTGGCGTTATGTTTTCACTGTCTTTCAGCAGACTGGAGAAGTGTTCCTTTCATAATTTTAGTATGCTCTGAGCATCAGTCGCTAGATCACCTTTGGGTGTTCTGCAAGAATATGCTACGGTCTTGAAACCTTCTGTTAGCCACCGCATCTTTTCGTGGAATTTTCCAGCATTACCCCTGTCGGCCAGCTTGTCAAGCTCTTCATACTCACGCATTTCGGCCTCTTTCTTTTTCTGTGGGCAAATGCGTCTCGCTTCCCTCTTCAACTCTCGGTATCTATCCCAGCAGTCTACTTTATCCCTCCTCAACTACCAATTCACTTCAAATATATCTCTAACTTACAAATATTTTGCTCAGCATAACTCAACTTATACGCAATAACTTAAGTCGACTTAAGCCATTTCAGAAACTATTGTGAAATTTTTATTTAAATTTATATTTCTTACAGTTTTTACAGTTCGTTGTCGTAATTTTACATTTTTTTGTCGCCAACTATTTTTACTTTATTAACAAAATTGCACATTTTCACGCCAATAAGCAACGCTTTGAGCGTTCTTGTCTTTTATTTGAACAAATTGCATTAAAACTTTTGTCACAATTAGTTACTTCAGCTAACACACCACAAATAAATTTATATATAACATTTATTGGCAAAATTTTCATTTATATAAGTAATAAATAAGTGAAGAAGACAGAAATTTTAATTATTTTTGACATTTATTCCCTCCACGAAGATATTTCAACGTGTTGCAAAGTCACTTTAAGCCTGTAATTATATAATTGGCAAGTTGAATGTGTGAACTCTTCTTAAAACATTTTAAATATTTATAATGGGTGATTCAAGTGGAGGTACTTTTTTCAATAACTTGTTTTTGAAAGATCACGCATCATTATTCCTTAGCATTTCATCATGGAAAGATTTATACCTCAACTGTAAATGTTGTTCCACTTTTTAACGAAAATTCACGTTCTGTAAAGAATGTGTATCGCGTGTTTCGCTCAACTTATGGTCAACATAATCGCCATACTGAGCGTACTATTCGCAACAACATCACCCATCTTGAGACCCAGCATTCATTATTGGATAATATGCGACCGAATAGACCACGTCCAACACGCAGTGAAGAAAATACCTGTATAGCAGCCATAGCCGAGACGAGACGAGAGTGTACAAGAAGACCGTGAAGAGTCGTTTCGGCGCCGCTTGCAGCAACTTGGACTTCGCAATTGAAACGATTTGGTCCATTTTATGTAGAGATCTTAAAGGAAAAGCGTACAAAATACAGCGTGTACAAGAATTGAAGCCGCTCGGCGTTTCCAAGCGACATCGCTCTATGGGCTCTTGAAAAGTTTCAAGAATATGCGACGGAAGTCAAATTTAAATATCCGTCGATCATTTTAACGTGAAAAGGCTTCTCAAAAAATTTGGTGTCGTTCGAAAACATTAAAATTTATATGCGAATAGTTTCAAAGCAAAACTAACAAATTCTAGGATTGACACGCTTTTGCATTTAATGTGTTGTCATTTGAAATATGCACTCATCATTGACAGGTTCTCACAGTCACTTTGTGCTTAGGCTAGTAAAAAATTCGGGTGATCACACCTTAGCGCTTCTTGGACAAATCACTTTCGAATGCCAAAAATAAAAATAATTATTTTATTATTATTATTAATGCGAATATGGCACTGAGTTGACGTTGAAATATGAGTAAGCCTGCATTTTAAAACAACACGGACATTTGATAAGCCATTAGGGGTGTCACACACATTAGTGAGGAAAAAATCTGCTGCAAGCCAACAACAAATTACGATAGTGACACTTTAATTAATGAAGTCCAAATTGTTATGCGAAATGTCAAAAAAAAAAATTACTGGAAACATATACAACAAAAAAAAAATACGTTAACTTCGGCTGCAGCGAAGCACACAGCATTTTGAACGTTCAGTTTGTATGGCACCTATATGCTATTATATATACTTATGGATGTATATATACATACATACATATATTTACTGTCTGAGAATCTTGGCACAGCATTCATTGAATAAAGTTTCGAAAAAAGATTACAAGTAGTAGCAAACGAGTTTCGACTCCAGAATTAAAATTCTTTAATTACTTGTTGTTGTTGCAAGCGATAAGGGTGGTCAGCAGCGCTAACTCATTACGCACACGTACATCACGTTTGTATTGAGTGTGTGTGTGTGCAGTAAGAAAATCATTAATTTTGACTGTTTGAGAATACTCAACAAGAATCGAAACCAATAACAACAACAACCAAATATGAATGAATTGCGTAAAACGCCGCTAACTAAGCATATCCCAGCGTGGCGAGTGAAAGCGTTTTTTTTAGATTATGCTCCTCAAGCTCACAAACACACACTATCGCCCGAACATAAGTGTAAATTACGTCTGATGATAAATAGTTGTTGCTATCACATTTAGTTGCTTGACAAATGACTATTTGATTTGACAATCGCACGCTGCAGACATACACACACATACATACATACACACATCAACACTAAAAAGCGCTAAGGCAAAAAATTACATATGTTTATGTTTAAAAATAGGATATCAGTGAACCCTGTCTTATCGTTGCAACATGAGCGCCGCTTTCGCCTGAAAAGGGGCGTTTGTTATCCCCGGTTGCATGCCACAACAACTGCGACACAAACAAGCGGCGATGACCCTGAATTATGTGTACATGCTTAACTCACTTTTTGAAGTATTGTGTTGCACCCTATCTGGAAGAGTGAAAACAAAAAAAAATAAAAAAAATTTTAAAATTAATGTGTGATTAGCGTTTATTGCTTGAAATCTATCAAAATTCAAATATTTTTGATTTTTGCTACTTGCAAGTTTTCGGTATCTCGAAAATATTAAGGCTCCTACTAGTATGTCTACTAACTTATAATAATTTCGTACAAAATGAGTTAAATTACAAGTATATTTGTATTGTATTTTGACACAAAATATTTTTTTATAAAACGGGATCCCGCAAAGATTTGGTACCTAACGTTTTCGGGATTTTGAAAATATTGTGTTTTCAATTGTATTATTGCTACTTTAAAATATTTGAAAATAATAAATATTTTTAGAAATCGGGATCCCGTAAGTATTTGGTACCTAGAGTTTTCGGGAACTCGAAAATATTATGTAATTTAATTAGTATTATTGCTATTTTAAAATATTTAATAATTATACATATTTTTAGAAATCGGGATCCCGTAAAAATTTGTTACCCAAATTTTCGGGATTCCGAAAATATTGTGTTTTCGAATAGTATCATTGCTATTTTATATTAATTTTATAGTAAATGAACTAGATTATATTGATAGACATTTTTTGCGCCAAATAATTTCTAGAATGCGGAATCCCGTAAATATTTGCTACTTTCGCATGTCGGGATCCCGTAAATATTATTTCTTATATCGATTGCAACGAATTAACACCAACTTTGCACGTAAAATAAATATTCATGTAAATATGTGCTACATGCTAAAAACTGTTAATATATTTCGGGATCCCGAAAATTTCGGGACTAATTTGCTTATACTGATTTCTTCTGCTAATATTTCTTATCAAGTTTTTATTAATAATTTTTCTTTTTATAGTAAAGTCTAGGGGTCTTAAAGTTAGAGTCTAGTTTAGGACCGCTTTTAGATCCAGATAATTACAATATGATTTCAAATAGCTTACTGATCCAAAGAGACATAACAAAGTTTAAGATTATTACAACCAAATGGTTTTTTTATTGCCTTCAAGTATAATAATGAATAATGTTTGTCTAAGCCCTTGTAAAGCCTTTCATATAATAGACTAAGTAGAGGGTAACTAACCTAACCATTAAGAGTAGGGTCTACAAGTATTATATAGTATATATTTAAAAAATTTGAATCGAGCTCTGAAAGTATTCGAAGCAGAGGAAGAGGAAGATCTCCCCTCCGTTGGAAAGAGCGGTTGGAGAAGGACCCGGCTGCACTTGCAAAATCTTCGAATTTTCGGAATTGTAGGGTTTTTGCATGTAAATACGCTTTTTTACCTTTTGAAGTGTATTTTCTTTAATTGAATTGAAATTTAATGCGTTTTTAAGCAAATTTTTCGGGATCCCGATTTCCAAACTATAATCCCTAACTTGTAGATTGAAAAATTTTGCAATTTAATGCGTTTTCTAAGCAATTTTTTCGGGATCCCGATTTCAAAACTTTAATCCCGAACTTCTGGATCAAAAAATTTTGTTATCCCGAACTTCAGGATTTGAAAAGTTTAATATTGTGTTTTTTTTCTATTTAGAAATTTACAAGTTTTCGGTATTCGGATTAACAAATTGTAATCCCAAACTTCGGGATTAGTTTTGTTTGATTTTTTTTTTAATATATAGCAGTTCAAACATTTATTATATTTTTTTTCTTCTTTCTCATTTTATTTATAAATACAAATCACAAGCCCAGCCTATCGCACCTCATTACACACGTTGCGCTCTTGTAAGCCAAACTACAGGCAACACATGCCGCAGCCAGATAAGGCAAACTTCAAGTTTTAATAATTTTTATGTTTTTATTTAGAAATCTACAAATTTTCCGTATTCCGATCCCGAATTGTAGTCCCGAACTTCGCGATTAGTTTTATTTAATTTTTATTATAATTTTTTTTCTTCGTCATTTTATCAATAAACTTCGTCAAACCACCAAACCACAAGCCCGGCCTTTCCCACCTTATCACACGCCATGCGGTCTTATAAGCCAAACCACAGGCGACACATGCCGCTGCCTGATAAAGTTAACTATCAAATATCCCAAGCCGCTCTGTGTGCATTGACTTCCTTAACGCCCCGCCGCCGCCGCCGTCAACCGCGTTGTTGCATGCTAATCAGCAGATGAGCGCGTTGCAGTAAGCGTTTCAGCAGCGCTGCCAAGCAACGACGCGAATGACTAGCGCTTACTTAGTAGTAAGTGTTGTTATGTTTATGTACGCATGCGTGCGTTTTATAACGCAATTTCTTGCTGCAAATTCAAGCAATGACAATTAGTGTGGTAACTATGGCAACAAGTACAACAAAAGCGCTGCATTTTCTGCGGCATTAAGAAGTTAATGCGAAATGCAGCGTTGTTTAATTAATGCAGAGGATTAAGGAGGATCAAAAATATGGCATTTTGAAAGGCTGAAAAATAAGTGGGTGTATGCATGTATGTATATACAGTTATGACCACAAAAATAGCATATTACATAATAATCGCATCTCTTCTCTGGGGTGAAGTACCAAGTTTCCTTAATACCTTTCCATAAATCCGCAAAATTTGTGAAATTTTTAGCAGCTATTTAAAGTTTATCATCATTCCATAAGTTTTCTATTGGATTAAGGTGAGAGCTCTGAGCTGAGCAATCCAAAAAATTTATTTTTTCTCTCCTAAGCCAATCGTTTGTGACCTTCGCTGTGTGCTTTGGCTCATTATCCTGTATGAAAGTCCAGCGAAAGGGCATGCAATTGGAAACAAATGGTTCCATTTTGTTCCTTAATACATCTAAACGTTGATAGCGATCCATTTTCCTTTTAATGCGAACAATTGGACCCATGCCAGGCCAGGAGAAGGCACCTCATATCATAATATTTCCTCCTGCGGGTCTTTTTTGTGTACCTGGGATTCATAGATTGACCTTTACACACATATGCAAGTTATACATATATACACACATGTACAAAATTCCACTTCCTTACATCTACTAACTTCAATATGTAAGCTCCACCCGCTCTCTCCCCACCCTCTCTTGCCACCAGCGTTCGTTTGGAAACGCCAAAACGAGTGCGAATTGTCTACAGCCAACGCTGTGACATGCAACAGGTCGGCCTGCCTACATATACATATATCGGGTGTTGAGTTTGATAACTTTTTTAAAAAAAAAACGCTAAAACGGTAAATTCACCGGTTCTTTATTGCAAACGTTAGATTGGTTCATGAATGACTCATTTAAATGTCTCCATGGCTGCGTCTTAGTCGAAAGTCCTTTGTTGTTGACATTTTATAGACTTCGGAAATGCTTCAAAGCTGGAATATGTATATCCCACACGTACATAGTCTCCGTTACATATATATGTAACTGCCCATATCCCGACAAATGCACTGTTTTGCGTGTGGTTTGGTAAATCACAGTACCCTGAACAGGATATATATTATATTAAGGTTGCACGGAACAACCTAAAGGACGTCGAAGGCTCTATATAATATACATATACTTGTATAACGGGGTTTTCAATAAGAGCGCTACAAAAGTTTTTTTTTAGTAAAACAACGGTTTGGAATATCAATGAAATTCTTTATTCCTGTGAAAGTACATTCGAAGCCATTATGTATGGAACTGGATTTCTTTTTCATGGCCACCATACAGAAGAGCACGCTTGCATGAAGTCCAGACACTGTACCCAATTGTCGATTTGCTAGTTATAAACCGATATTGCTGCAAATTGCTGCAATTTCACGTTCGATATTCGTACGAAGTTCATCAATAGTCGCTGGCTATTTGGCACAGATCATAGACTTGACGCAACCTCACAGAAAATAATCTAACGGCGTCAAATCGCACCACCGAGACGGCCAATTGACTGGGCCATTTCGTGAGATAAGACATATAGCAAACTTGGTTTTCAACAAATCGATTGTGACATTTGCTGTGTAGCTTGTCGCGCCGTCCTGCTGGAACCCCATATTGTCCACGTTCATATTATCCAATTGGGGACAAAAATGTTCGGTTATCATTGAACAATAGCGATTTCCATTCACAGTAACGTGTCGGTCTTGATCATCGCAGAAGAAGTACGACCCAATGACGCCGCCGGCTCATAAACCGCACCGATTATTTCGAGATGCAATGGTGACTCATGGCGTATGTGTGGATTGCTGTCTGACCAATAACGCATTTTTGGCTTATTGACGAAGCCATTCAGCCAAAAATGAGCCTCATCTGTAGATGATTTTCGATGAAAATCCGGATTATTTTCAAGTTGTTGCTCAGCCCAATTCAAGAACATGCGACGATTCTGGCGGTAAAGTGGCCTCAGTTCTTGCGGCAGTTTGGTCTTGTAAAGATGTGGGCCAAGATCTTTTCGCAAAACAGGCCACAACGACGTCACAGAGATGCCCAACGCTTGAGAAGGGCGTTTGAGAAACTGATTTGTTTCTTGATGCGCTAGCAGCAGCAATATTCTCGACACTACAATCACTTATTTGTCTCACCGGTACGGGAACATTTTGTACTGTGATCGTTTGCTGTCCCTATTGGTATACTTTTGTAGCGTGAAGAGTGTCATACGTACGCGAAATAGTCTGGATATCAAACTGAAATTTCGCACACGTTCTCTTCTTCTCAATTAGCTACACATTCCTCGGTATTACCGATATCGGACAACTATAACATATAGCTGTCATATAAACTGACCTCTTAAATTAAGTTTTTCTATCGAAAACTTTTTTATTTGACAAGATATCTTCATGAAATTTGGCGTAGGTCATTGATCAAAGCAACACTATAAGCTGCGAAGAAATTTTTAAGATCGAACTACTATAGCATATAGCTGTCATATAAACTGACCGATCAAACTCAGGTCCTAGGATAGAAAACGTTTCTATTTCATAAGGTATCTTCATGAAATTCGACCTGGATTAGTTTCCAAGTCAGCGTTTTCATCTTCGAACATATGATTCAGATCGACCTACAATAGCATATAGCTGTCATATAAACTTACCGATTAAAATTAAGTTCTTCTATGGAAAACTTTTTTATTTTACGAAACATTGTCCCGAAATTTGGCAAGGATTATTGCCTAAGGTGAAGCTACAATCTCCGAAAAAATTGTTCAGATCGCCGCAATATAGCATATAGCTGCCATACAAACTTACCGATCAAAATCAACTCTTCGTATGGAAAACTTTTTTATTTGAGAAGATATCTTTATGAAATTCGACCTGGATTAGTTTCCAAGTCATTTCTAAAATCTTAGAATATATGGTTTAGATCGGACCACTATAGCATATAGCTACCATACAAACTGAACAACCAGAATCAAATCTTTGTATGAAAAACTTATTTAATTAAACAGATTTCTTCACGAAATTCGGCAAGAATTATTGCCTAACGTGAAGCCACAATCTCCGAAAAAATTGTTCAAATCGCCGCAATATAGCGTATAGCTGCCATATAAATTGTGCGCTCAAAATAAAGTTCTTCTATGGAAAACTTATACTATTTGTGCAGGGTATGCTCTTTTATATTTTTCCTTTGACGATTTTCATAACGCTCTTACCAACTACCGACTATCAAAATCGTTTTTTAACGGCGCTGCCATAAGACATTTAATTGCCCGTTTTTAATGCGCAGTCTCACACTTTCGCGCATTTTACTTAGCAGACGCGTCGGTCCACAGTCCACCAGCCAATGCCAAAAAATTCCTTTCAAATTTTTTATTTCGACTTTTTTATGCGCGCCATTCGTTGCCATTCACCATTTAGGCTGCTGTTTGCCATTTATCTACCATTAAAAATATGCCTGCATGTGTGTGTGTGTTGTTATTTTTATTGCCTTTACACACATAACTACATAACTGCTGTTATTGTTTTGCGCCTAGTTGCAGTTGTTGTTCTAATTGTGACACTCTCGGTGATTGGTGATAATTGATGTTTATTTATGAGTTGCAAACAAATAGTTTGAATCAACCACACGCCGAAATGACCTTATCACGAAGCATTCATCGGCGATATGCAGCCGCTCACTCATTAAGTGGTGTGTGTGTGCGTGTGTGCGTGTTTGTAAGCCGGAGTGGATTTGCATTCAACGCATTCTCATTGTGCTCTTACCTGGGTTAATGGTATTTATGGAATGCGAGTGAAGTGTTTTGAACTGTTAGAACAACAGCAATAACAACACTAACAATATGGTGGTTATAAATGGAAAGCAGCATATTTTTTGCTAGATCGTTAGATGGGTGTGCGGAAAGCGAAGAAAATAGCAGATTAAAGCTGAAAACTCAACTTGTTGTTAAAAGCATACAACGATTAGCCGTTCTTCACTCGAGTTATAGGTTAGGAAATGGACTTTTTAATTCTTTCAGTAGTAAGAGGTATCTTATGCTTCTTTCCAGTTGCAAAATTTGACTGCAGAGGCTCAACAGGTTATAGTATGCGACTCCGGATTCAGTTACAGTGCCATATACACATATAATGTCCGATTGCAGAGACCCCTCAAAATATAGTATGCGACACATGATTCAGATACAGTGGCGGACCCAAATACAATGTCCGATTGCAGAGACTCCTCAGGATATATGTAAAATGTGAATTCGGATTCAGTTACAGTGCCAAACACAGATATAATGTCCGATTCCAGAGGCTCCACAGGTTTTATGGTATTATCCGACTTCGGATTCAGATACGGTGCCGAACCCAGATTTAATGTCCGGTTGCAGAGACTTCCCAGGAAACAGTATGCGACTTCGGATTCAGAAACAGTGTCTGACACAGATATTATGTCCGATTGCAGAGATTACACAGGATATAGTATCCAACTGCAAAGATAGAATTTGACTGCGGAACCAAAAATAGTATTCAATTAGGGTTTCAGATATATCCCACTCCAAAAATTCTTGAAGAACAGAAACTATTCCTTATGGCCGCAAGAAATCGACTGGAGCTGGTGCTATAACTCGAATTTTGAACATCCTGTACGGATCTCGTTACTTGGCCAACACATCCGTCATATTATGCGTCAGAAAATTTTTTTATTAGGAAAAGTACCCAACTATGGATCCAGAAAAAATATTCACTGCAAAGACTCTTTAAGATCAGTAATTATTTCTCTTACTCGCCAGAAGCTCTTCACAACCTGGTGCTATAATATCGAGCATCATGTCCGAATTCAAGAAAACTCCGTGACATTCGACTCTCATAACGAAGCGAATAAGATCCAACATCTCGTCCCTTATGTGCGGGTTTTAAGTGCAAAGAAAACCAGTTCAATTTGTTATGCACAGAAAAATTTGCGCCTGAAACTTGAAATCTTGATTGAAACCATATAACCTTCATAAGACAGCCTTAGCAAAGTCGTGGGAGTGAACTCTGCATTAATCTAACTCAGCACGACCACGCCAGCTTTTAACAAATATGGTTTCATAATGTTTCAATAACAACAATAGCAATAATAGTAGTGAAACGCAGACGAGGAAGCTCTAAGCTTGTAAGAACACTGCACTCTGAATTACGAAGGGATGACTCTTGATGTCTCCCATGGAACATCTGCATAGTGAGTCCCAGTTTAAGAGCATAATGAACTCCTCTTCAAGCAGTTCCTGCTGGGGTGCTCTCGCAGAAAACATCCTTGTAGTCATCCGCTCCTTAGGAGTATTAAGAGGTCATTCCACAACTACGTCGACGACATCAAACAATACGCCGACCAAACTTCGGACGCAACTAACTTCCGACAAGCACTGACTGCCATTAACAGCTTCAATAACTCCCTTTCAGTGCATGGTGTACTTGGAGTCAAACCAAAACCCATTGCAGACGAAGAGCTCGAATTGCCACAAGAAACGAGAATGACCCTTGCCCAGCTTCGTTCTGGGTACTGTAGCAACTATTATTCATGCAGAATAGATTCTGACATATCAAATATCGGCGTGCAATGAGTCCCCGCATCGCACTACTCACCTGACGCCTTTCTCCCTTTGGTTCGACCCCGTCGAAACAGCTCGTTTCCTGGGCCTACCGTTGGATGACGTCAACGACAACTTATTTAATCCTCTAACGGGGATTAGACATCTGCTAGAACAACAACAACAACCTCGACATATTTTGAGGACTTCAAAAAATTCACCCGAAAAACAGAATCTCTTCGTATTCATGTTTCAATGTCTTTATATTCCGATGACTGTTCAGTGTTACGTGAGGTTTCTCTAGTAGTACATAGTTGATCAGGCATGAGCCTATCGGAATTTAGTTTACATATTTATTAAAAAATCTAATTACATTTACAGAAGAAAAATGAGATAGCTAGACTCTAGCCTGTAGAGTATGAACTAAGTGATGATAATATGGTTAAGTTCTTTTATGATTGAGGCCATCATTCATCATTCAAAACATCTAAATTAATATTTCTGTAAAATGTAAAATGACCTTCTCTTCTCCTACACCCCTTAATTATAGGCAACCAGACATAGCATTGCATAGCACGCCATAACATAGTGGAAGGCGATAATTCCAATTTTACCTTAAATTTCTTGTAAGTAACCTTGTCCTAATCACATGCTTACTTACACGCCTACAACGGTACTTAGGATTGTCGTACCGTTTGTAGGCGTGGCAGGGTCACAAATTCATTAAACATTCCAAGAAGATGTGCATAGCCCGCGCTGCCAGCTACATAAGAGCCGACCGGCGGCAGGTGCGTTGTCCCAAAATTTAATTTAATTTTCTCTGGCTGCAACGGCATCTACATATGTTTGTATGTATATGTGTGTGTGTGGTCATTTGCATGTCGCTGCCGTTGCATTGGTGCCGTGCGCTAATCCTTTGTTCCACGGTCGCGACGCGTCAAAAACGGTGGTTTAACTGTAAAGACAACAACAACAAGTGTGTTCAAATGCTGGGCGTTGCCGTGTGGCATTTGTTTTTGCATTTATTTGCGGTGCTAATGCTGCGATTTAAGTGCTGAGCATCTTTCTAAAAAATTTTGCTTTTCTTTTTCGTGTTTGTTGTAAAATATTTGACGACGCGCGGTGGCGTTGAGTAAGTCACTAATTGCTAATCTAAATGCGGGTGTAGAACACTTTAAAGCAGCGTCTGAAGCTGAGCTCAACGAACTGGTTTAACTGCTGTGCGGTGGCAACAAAGCCATGTGGATTAATCCCGATTTTCATAAAAGACACCTGTGTCTTTTTAATTATGAAATAGAAGTTGTTCTGTGACTTTCGAAGGAAGACTTCGCGATTTCTACGGTATAAGCTGTTTTATCTTCTTATTGTAAAAGTCTTGTGAAAGAATGCTTAATGAAGTCAACCCATTTGGTAGGCACCTTGGAAATTCTGTTATGAAGAGTTTGGTCTTGACAGACTTTAGCTTAGGTTACGTGAGGTTAAGTGGTCGCTTCTAACAGGGATCTCAGATTATAACGCCGGTCCGTAGTGATACCTAAAACTTCTAAATAATTGATGCTAAGACCCCTACAAATCAAAAAGGCGCTTTGAACCTATCAGAAATTTGTTCAGACGGTTAGTCACAGTTTCGGCTAATTAGTCCAGGATCAGTTACACAGAAGTGGGTCGTCATTAGTCCAATGCTATAACGCAACACGCTAATCGAGGTCCAACTCGTTCCTATTCCGATGTGAGCGGGCAAGGATGCCTCCTCTGGCTATCTCATCGGCTTTGCAGTTGCCAGCAATTTCGCTATGAGCAGGCACACCAGCGAGTTTGATGATTAAGTACTTAGCTTGATGCTATTTTAAGTGAGGATAGAAACTCCTTGACTAGATTTGAGCGGACAGCCGCTCGGTTGTAAAAGTGAGTGCTCACCTCCCTGAAAGAGGCTGCACTTCATAGTAGTTCATCTACCGCCACTTTAATAGCAGCCACTTCTGCCTGAAAAGCGCTACAGTGGCCAGGTAGCCTAAAGCTAAGTTTGACGGAGGGCTTCTTGTACAAAAATCGTCCACCCGTGAAAAAGCTCACTGCCTCTCTTCTCCAGCGATTCATCTCCATCCAGAAGTTGAAAGAAGACAGAATTTTAACATGCCCTGGTTCGAAACCCGAAAAATCTGCCCTGTACTTAGTTCCTTAGACAAAAGCTGTTTTGAAGTTACCTTGAATGTGCATGACTCATCTACTCCGGAATTCTACTTAGTCTTGCCATAAATTCTGTTAAAATCCATTCAACGTTTTTCCTCAAACATCTACCGTTGATGATAGAGAGATAACTGGTCGCCCTCGCATGATTTCAGCAATAAAAACTTTTCGCGTACTCATTCTCACAATCACCTTAAAAAACAGAAAACTATGTCAATGGGAAGGAATATATCAACCAGATCGATGTCAAGACTTATACGAGATGACTTCCACATGAAAACCTACCGGCGGTCAATTGGTTATCTTCTAACAATGCGTTTAAAGCAAATTGGGCTCAACAGATTCAAACGGCTTGTTCTGTGGCACGCTGTCAACGGCCATGAAAGTATCCTTTTCCAGATAAACAAATTTTAACTTTTGAAGAAGTGTTTAATAGGCGAAAGGACAAAATCTAGACATAAACTGCCAAAGACGTAGAATTACTTGCTATAATCATTTTGTGAAACCACGTTTCGGGAAAGAGAAAGGGTGTGATATCTCTTCACTTCTGTGAAAAAGTAATTCAAACTGCCCCAAAAATGTATCAACTGGTTTTTTTAGGAGGCATGGTAAAGCAGTTTAGCAATACTCTTTTCGATAGAGTGCAATAGATCTTCCAACAAGATTTTGTTCTAGCACAGAAGACAACAACCACCGAGCACTGACTTAAAGCAATACTTTTGGTTTCGTAGCTACAGTTAATTATCAAACTGGAAGTCCAGATTTCAACCTATTAGATTACATTTTGTGGTCAAAGTTGGAGAACACGGCCTATTGAGTGCTCACAGAACATTAGAGAGCTCCAAAAAGACCTTGGTTCGAGTAGCGTCATCAATAACAATGGAAACAGTTAGGGCTGCTATTGATCAATGGCCGAATCGTTTGAAGGCTTGTGTGAAAGCAAATGGTGGCCTTTTGAAGTAAAATTTTGTGAATAACTGTTTTCACAACTGCTTCGAAATGCCAAAATATCTCTGTTCCATTCTTAGATAATTAATGATTGCTGACTTTACTTAGAACATTCCGCATAGAACAGGTGCTAATGAGCTTTAAATCAGTAGTTTCATCGGGATCGTAAAGAAAGGTTCCGCTGACAGAGTCGAGATTGAAATTACTTCGTTTGGCACTGCCTTAGAACATCTAGGCGCTGCCCTCGACAGAACTTTTCTGTATGGAAAATAGTTAGATATTTCTCCATGTTCCCGAGAGGTGCTTATACTGCAAGAAATCTGTATCGAAAACAGTAAGATCCAAAGGAGCGGTTCTACTTAAAGTTCTATTCCTTACCGAGAGCTCGTCATACTGCAAGAAAGTCGTTATGACTTTACCTCTTAAAATAGCTTAGAGCTCAGAGCTCGATTGGCTTGAAACCAGTATGATCCTGAGAGACAGTTCTACTTCGTTTGGCACTGCTTAATAAAATCAGGGTGCTGTCCTCTACAGAACTTTTCTGCAAGAAGAACAGTAGGATATTTCCTCATGTTCCCGAGAGGAGACTGTAAGAAATCGAAACCATTATGATTCCGAAAGACAGTTCTCCTACAAGCAATATTTCTTCACGTTGCCTCATAAAGTATGTACGTTTCGAAATAGTATATAGCTCAGAGCTCATTTGCATCGAAATCAGTATAATCCTGAGAGAGAGAAAGTTCTCCTGAAAGCTATATTTCCTTACGTTCCCAAGAGATGGCTATACATCCAGAAAGTGTGCTTTACTCTCCCTCTCAAAACAAGCACGTTTCGATATGCAAAGCTCTTCTGGACCTAGACAACCAGAAAATAGCAGACAATTCTAATTCAAGCAAATGTCTGCAGGATTAATTTTTTCTAGACAAGGGGAGAATATTCTTACTGTGAAAAGTTTTTCCATTTCAAAGTGTTATACAGTTATGCAAAACTGTCTCAAAAAACGTAAATCTGTTTCCATAAGGTCAAAATATGCTTATTTAGAGGTTCTGAATGACATCATAGAGATAGAAAAGCTAATATTTGATATCAAGTAGGGAAAAACGTCAACTGAAGTCGAAGATGAAATGATTTTTTGTGAGTAGGCCTTGGCGTTATTGGTGTTGTTGGTGTTTCCTTCGGAGTCTCCCTAGAAAAAGCTGAAGAACCAAGGAACTACACGGCAACAAGATAGTTAGCCAGACTCTGAGGTCAAAAAACATGGTTGATATAAGAGAGAAGACTGTTATGTTGGAGTTTTCTCTCTCTTATATCTCGAACACATAGGCGATTTAAGTGAGAGAAGGTCTTATATATATTTAAACCAATAGATGGTCAGAGTGACAGGTTACATAAAAATGAAGACCAATAAATCTTTTCATTCAAATTTACTGGTACTTTCCTGAACTAACTTCTAATACTCAAAAATAACAACAACAAATCCAGTCAAAATAGAAAACCAGACCGAGATTGCATACGGTGACCGAGAGAGAAGCGGTAAGTGGATGAGTAAGCGGCCGCTGAAGCAAGTGGCGATGCTAGAGACCTGCAGCGGTGCGGCTAACGCTTGGTTTTGGTGAATGTGGTAGAAAGATTTATTTTATGGTTATAATCTCGCGCCACTGTCGCCGGTGCTTTCAATGTTGTTATGCCACATACAATAAATACGTACTAAGGTTGTTGTTGTTGTTTTGGTTGTTTGCTGCCATAATCACACCCAAAATGTGTGGTATCTAATCGCAATAACGTATACGCCAAAAAACTTGTATGGCCACTTAAATGCAATGCTTGTTGTTGTGATTATTTATTAGACTAGCTGTTGTTGTTGTTGTCGTTGCGGCTGCCACTTGCTAAACAAGATTAAAACATAATTTAATGGCACACATAGGTAAATAAATATAATTTCAGGTAATTTTCTCACTGATTGTTGTTGTTGTCGGAATTAACAAAAACAACAATAATAATAACATACTCAGCGACAACGCTTTAAATAATAGCGAAAAAAAACGTACTCAAAACAACAACAACACCGCTTCACCGCTATAAATAGGTAGATGGACATTTCTAATGCCGTTAACAACAACAACTACAACAACAACAACATTTTTTTTAACTTACTACCGCTTTGGTGTACGCGGTAAAAGTGAATTTTAATACAGAAGTGTGATTTGTGACTGCAATAATAACAATAACAACAACAACAATGGTGATGGCGGTGGCAGTGGCGATGATGCGAAAACAAAACAACAATTTGCATGTCAAACGGCGACGACAGCAAAACTGACAAACGAAATTGGCAAATAAATTCACAGCGATGCAATCAGAGCAAAGCGACGACCCAACAACAAATGCAACAACAACACTAACTAGTGACTGGCTGTTTATTTGCATGAATGTCGAGTAAATTAAGCTGGGCAATTTAAGATATTTGTGTATACATATGTTAAGTAATTTGTTGACAAAAGCAATTTGTATTAAAAAACAATTTAAAAATAAAAAAAATTAAGTTATATAAAGAAACAACAAAAATATTAATGTTAATTGATATTAAGCTTTACATTTAAAATAACAGAAAACTAATTGATTTCAATTAGCTGTGAATCTGTGTTTTATTTAGATTTAATTTAATTAAGTATTAATTATAATTAATTAAATACTTCAAAATAAATTTTATTGGATATTATTTAGATAATTAAGTACTACATTTAATTGAATGTCATCAAGTGTTTGCAAGTAAATTATCATTATTTATAAAATTAGTCATTACCGCCAAATTAATTAAATCAATCAAATTATTTTAATTAACATAATTTAATTATAATTTTAATTAAATTCTACTTAAACTTTTTTAATTTTTTTAAATTAATTAAAAAGTTTTTATTTATTAAAAAAATTAAATGGAATTAAATAACTGCTCATTTCCATTTAATTTTTTTAAAGAATAAAATGTTTAATTTATTTTAAAAAAAGAGTTTAAGTAGAATTGAAAAAATGAAAATTAATTAAACTAAATTAAATTAAATTAATTGATATAACTTAGATATGAAATGCCAATTACGAAAAATGTGTAAATTGAATCGCAAAAAAATTAATTAACTAAATTTAAAATTTAAAAAATTTTCCTTCACAATTATTTAAAAAAAAATAAAATAAATCGATAACTAATCAAATATTAAACTGGTAGTACTTAGTGTGATTTTTTTAGTTATTAATTAACTTTAATTAAATATAATTATTAATTAGATGATATATTAATTAATTAAATTAAACTAAAATGTTGAAATTGAATTATCTTTATTTGTGTGATTTAAAATTCTCATTAAATTAATTAAATTAATCTAATTATACAAATTGAATTATATTGATTCTTAAAATTACATCATATTAAAATATTCTTTTATGAAATAAAACGGCAAATTTATTGTAATAAAAAAATATAAATTAAAATATTAATTTATTTACTTGAGCAAAGGACATGAAATAAATTAATAAAATTCATGTATTAAAATCATGAAAAATTAAATATTAAAATGATGTTAATTTAAATTAAATCGGGAAAAAATATTAATTAAATAAATGTCTAGCTAAAAAAAACTCCCTTCAAATTTAATTTCAAAAAAATTAAACTAAAATTATTTGCTAATTAATTAATTAATATTTCGCAATTAATCTAAAATCAAATAAATCAGGAGCTTAGATATTCAGCGCACTAATTTTTTATCTTAATGATCTTATTAATTTTATTTAATTAAGTTAATCAATAGATTACTTCAAATTAATTACATTAAATTGATCAATTAAATATCAACTATGCACTTTAATTAAATTTTAATAGCTATACTTAATTAAGTTAATTTAATTAAAATGTAATTTGTTGAAAATACTTAATTGAACAATATAATTATTGCGAAAAAGACCACTTCTATTTATAAAAATGCATACAATTATGTTTGAATGCAACTTTGAATTAAGAAAATAAATTAATTAATATGATGTAAAATAATATGTTAATTAAATTAAAGTATTTAATCATATTAATTTATTTAAAATTCCAATAAATTAATTTTTTTGTAATATAAATATTTTTTTACAATAAATGGAATTAATTTTAATTAAGTTTATGAAAATAGTTTTCTTTAGTTACAAGAATGCATATAATTACCCTGATAGTATAAAAATTAAATGACTTATTTGAAATAAATCGAATAATGAACAAGAAAAATTAAGTTAAATAATTAATTATTAAAATTAAGTAAAGTAATTAATTATTAAAATTACTATACTTAATTTGTGTAAAATAAAATTAATTAAACAAATTTGAATTGAGTGACACAAGATAATTGCGTAAAACATCTTAAGATTTTTCAATGTGAACGTAGGCTAAAAATAATTTAACTATATTTAGGGGCCGTGGCCGACTAAAAAATCACATACAATTCATGTTAAAAAATTAAATTAATTTAAACAATGGTCAAAAAAGATATGAAAGTTGAAAAGTGAGAGTAGCACTCTGAATTTTTATTGCCTATTTCAGAAAGTACGCTCTTATTATTATACCCTGAACAGGGTATATTAAGTTTGTCACGAAGTTTGTATCACCCAGAAGGAAGCGTCGGAGACCCTATAAAGTATATATATGAATGATCAGTATGTTGAGCTGAGTCGATTTAGCCATGTCCGTCTGTCTGTCCGTTTGTCTGTCCGTCCGTCCGTCCGCCTGTCTGTATATATACGAACTAGTCCCTCAGTTTTTAAGATATCGTTTTGAAATTTTGCAAAGGTCATTTTCTCTTTAAGAAGCTGCTCATTTGTCGGAACTGCCGATATCGGACCACTATAACATATAGCTGCCATACAAACTGAACGATCAGAATCAAATGCTTGTATGGAAAACTTTCACATTTTACAAGATATATTCACGAAATTTGGTATATGTTATTTTCTAGGGCAACAATGTAATCTCCGAAGAAATTGTTCAGATCAGTTAACTATAGCATATAGCTGCCATACAAACTGAACACATAGTTACTAAAAGAATTGCACCTGTGAAGAGTATATTATCTTCGGTGCAGCCGAATTTAACGTCTTTTCTTGTTTTTTTTTTTTTGACTTGGACTGACAAAGGAAATAGAAGTGTTGCTTTTTCACGTATTTTAATTCAAATCTTTATCATTGCCTGGGCTCATAAGTCATTAAAATTATGACAACGCTCTGTCAAATTTTCTCTACTCTTTTTATAAGATTCGTAAGGATAGCTTTCAATATCTTCAGCGAATTTCGTCTTTTTCATTCCCAACTCATTTTTGGAGCGCTATTCCATTGTTGGACAGTTCATATGTTTTTATAATCCACGTCACTTAATCCAGTCATGTTCATACACCCATATCTCGTCACCAGTATTGATGTGAGTAATCCAGCTACGTTGCCAAGCAAATCTTTTGCGACATTTACTCAACGACGTTTTTGCACAAGATTTAGGTATTTTGGTACTAGTCTAGCAATGATACGCTTCATACGCAAAACATTAACCAAAATGTGGTAAGTCGATTCGTAAGATATATAACTGTTCTTTAAATTTTTCGATGGATATGTAAAGTCTAAAATCATTCGCTAGTTACCAGTCGAAACGCTCGAACGACACATTGAAAATTGGACTCAAAGGATGGATCATCTGAGAGTTACCGCGACCAACATTTGAAAGAGATGATCGCCAAAAAATAAATCCCAAAGAATGTTCTTTCGATTAAATTTGAAGTTTCTGAGTTTTTTCTTAAAAAAAAGTAGAGTATCACGAAATGGATCAGCCTTTAATTGCGATGTAAACCAATGAGTTTCATCAATTTTTATTGCTTAACACGACTTTAATGTTATCAGGAATAAGACATCTACAGTGTTGTTATAGGTTTCTCAGACTAAAGACAACGACAGGCAACTGGTAATATGAGAATATAATGATTTCCGACACATTTTCCTCAAATTAAATATTTTAAAATTCCTGAAAAAAAACATACAACAACAACCTATAACTTTCCTATTAATAAATTGTGTTGCTAAAACATATTTTTCACTCTATTATTTTCGGCAATCGTCCAATTGATCGTTTATCCATTAGCCATTTTGTGATTAGACGATTTTCCATTTAATGTTTTTTGTGTGTGTTTCTCTAATGTTTGTTTTTTTTATTTTTTACATTTTTGCTGTTGTTTTTGTCGTAGTTTTTTCACGTTTTTATATTGGCATTAACACCAAATTAAGCATTTTTATGCGCCATTGCGGCAGCAACGCCATCAAAATCGTCATAATTAACGACGACAACAAACACTAAAGCGCACGAACAACAACAACAACAACAACAACAACAACAACGAAAACAATGCACACATAGCAGCACTGCTTGTGGCAATAAAATAAGTGGAAGTCGGGGAAAAATGAGCTAAGCAACGACTATCGCAGACGAATCATCAGCGCTGATGGCCGGTTGGCGGTCGGCTACCAGCAACCAACACAAACAATCGCCGCTAACAGTGAAGTGAAAAAGTGTATATGTTTGTATGTATATATTTACAAGTACATATGAGATAAAGTAAAAAACTGCAAGTTTGTGAGGAAACTAATACTTTTTCGAAGCATTTTTATTTTAGTCAAACGTTGGCGTCAGCAAAAAAGTATTTACAGCGGCATAAATGGTGGAGTAAGGAGAAGGAAAGTTGTAAAAGGTCAAGACAAAAAGAAGAGTTTAGATGTTGTATATACATATAAGAGTCTTAATACATATAAGTATAATATATAATTAATAGAATTTGAGTGTTCATCAAGAAACCTTTTTATATTCAGTTTTTCGTAGTAGCCATCTATTAGTTCTTTAAGAGTAAAAAGCTTTGATCGAGCTTTCTTATGAAATAAGTTTGAGATTCTGTATCTAGTCAAGTACGGTAGATAACTAAGGTTTGAAGGACTCTTGCGTTTCAATCGGATTTCTCGCCCAGCAGTTTCGATGCGCCTGGAAGCCTCCTTACTAACACGCTGTCTAAGCCTCAGCTCGTGCGACAATGCAACTTTGTATATTTCATGTACCACTGAATCCACGCCTAGATCACGGTATAGATCAGCAAATCTTACGTACCGTTACTATTAACTAAACTCCTTAGTAGCTTACTTTGAAACCGCTAAACGCTGGCAATACAGTTTTGACTTGAGCAACCCTATCGTTGGGCTCCGTAGGCCCAAACTGGCTTTAGAACATGATTGCATATTAACAGCTTGTTTCAGATTGATAGAGTGGATCTGCTGCTAACTAGGTGGAAAAGTTAAACAAATGTCATATCAGGATCACTACTTCTTTTGACATGCTGTTTCCAGCGAAGCTTAACATCTAAGCTGATACCTAGGTACTTAGCGCTTTTATGATGTGGTATATGTTTGTATATTATTTACAAAATCTTGCCTTCATAGAAGTGTTCTTTCTATGCTAACTCGCTGTTGGCAATGCGCAAAGAACCATAAATTTTCAGCAAAACCTTATTTTCGAACACTCCTAAGGCCGGCTCATCAGATGATGTCATTGTCATGCCTCCGCACCATATAGTAGGACAGAAATGATCAGGTACTTCTAAAGTTTGGTCTTTGTTCGTCGAGAGAGGACTTTACTTCTCAACTGACTACTCAGTCCGAAGTAGCACCTGATGGCAAGAATTATTCTGCGTTGGACTTCAAGGCTGATATTGTTGTTGGTGTTGATAATAGTTCCAAGATAGACGAAATTATTCACGACTTCAAAGTTATGACTGCCAACAGTAACGTGGGAGCCTAGTCGCGAGTGCGACGACTATTTGTTTGATGACAGGGAAGGCTGATACATTTCAAGGTTCCCTATTTTTTTAAGAAAAAAGACAGAAACTTCAAATTTAATGGGGAATGTTTATTATTTTCGAAAGAACATTCTTTAGCATTTATTTTTTGAAGATTGTTTCTTTTAAATTTCGGCCGCGGTACGTCTCAGATGGTGCAACCGTTGAGTTCAGTTTTCGATGACTCGTTCGAGCATTTCGACTGATAACTGGCCAATGACGCGCGTGATGTTTTGCTTCAAGGCCTAAAACGAAGCGAGATTGTCCGCATAGATTTTAGTAGCTCAGGCGTAAGCCTTTTCATGATGAAATGCCAAACAATACTGAACAAAAATGACATTGACTCACGTGTGATCTGTCAAAAAGTCGTATATATAGGAAATCTAAAAAAGTGAATTAAATTATTCCTCCAAAAGTCTACAGATATGTTCGCCAGGCCTTGAAAAGTGAGTAGCTTACTACTTTCGGTCTGAGACCAATCCTCTGAGTAGCCGAACAACATCCGTTGGAAGGCAAGCTAAAGTGAAAGGGCGAAACATCCTCTCCCGAGGATTGTGCGCTGAGTTTGAGTAAAAAGACACTGCCAATGAAAAGAAAAATCAGCCTTGCTATTGTAAGCTCGACTTTAACCGCGTAAGCGGTGTCTACGCCAATAAAGAAGAAGAAACTAAACAATAAGTTATAATGCCACACAATATGTTATCGCTAATTGGAAGTTTGGATGAAAATATAAAACGCAAGTCGACGTCAAATGCCGTCGGCAAATACACAACATTTTTATATGAAATTTTTCTTCTGACAATTTTTAACAAAAATCCCAAATTCTCCATAAAGAATATACATATACTTGTATATATAGTATGTACATATTTTTTATTTTTGTGTAAACATTTTGTTATTTTATTTTTTTTATTTTTGTGTTGTCATCATTTTATTAATAATTTTTAAATTAAATTTAATATTATATATATATAATAATAATAATAATAATATATACTAATATTATATATTTATAATTTATAATCATGTCTAACGATTTTTAGCATAATTTCTTATTCACATCAGTGTGTACATGTGCACAAACATACTATATATTTTTATTACAGTTATGGCTCTTAAATTTTGTTAGCAATAATATTATTATTTGTTAATTTTCTATATTATTACTTCATAATTAAATTATTAAAAAAATTTAAATTGATTCTTCTTACTTATTTTCAGCCAGCGTGCGCACGTACCTACATATCATCCGAAATGCAAAATAATGTAACATCATTTTTCATAAGTTTATAGGCGAAGGGAAAACGGTACAAGAGACATTTTTTTATTCAATATTTGTAAATTAATATCCAGAAGGTTTTTATTGCGTTGACTGTCGGCTCCACCAACAATAATTTCATTAATATTTTCTTTACGTTTCGATACAAATTAGAGTGTGAAAAAACGATAATTTTTTGCACTTTGAACTCTAAAAAATTTGTTGGTAGATAACTCAAAAAATTCTACCCAAGTATGATCAATTAACACAAGGCAAAAAATAGCAAGACTTTTTATTTTAAATTTCGAGCGAAAAACTATTCGTCGAAGAATTTTTCTCTAGGTTGGCATGACTGCCAGTGACATCTGTGTCAAATATCATATCAAAATGATCGTTAATCATTTGAAAATGAAAATAATCAATAATTTTTAGTACACACTTGTCTTCCTGAAATACGTAAAGTGCATTCGGCGCTTTTTACGATGAGTGCAAAATGTTGGAAAAAGCCTTCAGTGATAACTGTTTCTCGCGAGCAAGTGTTTTTGATTGGTACAAATTATTCTAAGAGAGCCAGGACGGCAATCAACATCAACTGATGATCAACACGTCAATACAATAAAACGCATTTTTGGTTGAGAATTGACCATTAACAGTCAGATATCTTACTGGCATCGTCGGAATATCGGATGGAGCAGTGAAAACCATTTTGAAAGATCATTTGGGCCTAAAGAAAGTAAAAGCACGATTGGTTCCAAAATCATTAAACTTTTTCGAAAAACGGCGTCGCGTTAATTTTAATGAAGCAATGCTTTCCGACTAACAGGAAGTCCTGAAACGTATTATTACTGGCGATGATCCAGAAAAAGACGTTCAATAAGCCGAATATCGAGGCAAACGCTAGCCGAAGCCGAGAAAAACATGCCAAAATTGGTGAAAAACAAGGTAATGTTGACAGTTTTCTTCGATTATCGTGGTGTAGTGCACTCCGAATTCCTTCCAACCAACCTAACCGTCAACAAGGAATACTAGTGGAGTGTTATGCGTTGTTTACGCGCAGCTATTCGTAAAAAGAGGCCGGAATTATGGGCCGACAACTCTTGAGTTTTGCACCACGATAATGCATGGTCGCATACTGCGTTGATTCTTCGTGTGTTTTTTTGACAAACTTTCAACCAATATCGTGCCGCAACCAACGTATTCACCTGATTTAACTCCGTGTGATTTCTGGCTATTCGGCAAACTCAAACAACCGCTCCGGGGAAACCGTTTTGAATCAATTGAAGACATTAAACCTGAATCGCTCGCACATTGAAGGCTATTCCGGAAATTGACTTTAACAACTGTTTCGAGGATTGGAAAAAGCGTTGTTATAAGTGTTTTGGGGCCAAGGGAGATTACTTTGAAGGAACATAGATTTTGAAGAATAAATTACGAATTTTAAACTTACGAAACCTTACTATTTTTTTCCCACACGACACATAACCATTTATTTAAAATTTTCTTTGAATCTCAAGGCTTAATTAAACACAAATCCGCTGAAGAAGAAGTGCTAAAAATTTGCTAAAAATGCTACACATTTGATTACTTCAAACCAGAATACACAGTAAGCCAGCCGTTGGCAGTATGCTTATTTGACAATGTCTACATGAAAGGGAAATATTTTGCGCTCATTAATTTATATTATACAACGAAGCTTGTTTAAAAAATCACAAAAAATTTTTAAGTGGTTGTATGTAATATAGGTTGGTAGGGTAATGAGTCAGGCATAGATAAGTTTTGGTGCTTTGTGATACCAGATGGAGTTCAGTTGCTAGGTCCAAGAGGAGTAGTCATTCTTTAGTTTGCCAGATGCTCCATTGTTCCCCTGGCTCCCTGCTGTAGACATTTTCTCCAGTCTTCTCGATCTGGCTTGTAATATAAATTTGACGTTTTAAATTTTTACAAGATGTAAAATAAAATTCACAAATTTATGTTTTTTTCTGTTTTTTTTTTTGAATGATGAATAATAATAATTATTTGCACATTTTTCGTTGTGAAATAATTTCACAATTTCACAGCAAAAAACGGAAAAAATTTTCCTTTGGGTTAACATAATTGACCGCCATGAAGGAAATATCAACCAATACAAACAAACAACTTGTCAAATAAGCATATTTAAGTACATTTATTGTTTAAACTTTTTCTTAGCTTCTCTTAGTTGGTTCACTGCGCACACTGTGCTCCAAACAACCTGCCTGCAATATATCTCAGCATTTTCTTTAAAAAAATTAGTTGGCAACAAGCAAAAAGCTTCACAATTTTCGCGTTCTGTTAAAAAAATCACACAAAAATAATTCGATTGATTTACCAACGAAATCACTTCCAGCAGAATTCAATGGAAACCTTTGCTCATAGTTAGAAAAAAGTCTCGAGTTTTACCTGCAAACCTATCCTACCTATAACTCGAAAATTTCTTCAAAGATAAAGCGAATTTCAGTTGTCAAATATTTAAAAAATAATGTCATTCATTCAATAACAGATCTTTATAATATATTGTATGGTATATATTTTACTATACAGGGAGAAATTGTTAAGTTATTTTTGCTTTAAACTCAATTTTTGAGTTATTTTGAGGTTTTTTTTTTTTAATTTTAGGCCATTCCTCTGTAATTTAACTAAATTTCTACTCTTTTAAAATGTTGGAAAATTTAATTTAAAAATTTGTAGAATTTTATTAATTAACAGTTATGTATTTTTCTATAAATTTGTGAAGAAAAATAAAAATTTCGAATTTTTTTATTAAAAATATATAATTTTTTTTAGTTTCAATTATTTTTTGTTTTGCTTTTCAATAAGTTTTGTTTAAAATGTTTGTAACCTAACATTTAATTGCAACAAAAACTATTTAAAAGTAAGTTAAAGCATGTTTTCACCCATAGTGCTTCAAAAAAAATATTTAAAACAATTGCATTAAAAATTGTATTGAAAAAAAGCTTAGAAATTAATTTTTTTTGCAAATAATTTTTTCCTGAATTTTTTAAAATATTATAGTATTGTTTTATAGTTTGAAATTTCTAATAAGATATTTACACGAAATTGGCTACAAATGTTGGCAAACGCATTAAAAAATTGCGGAAAAAATTAAAATATCGACAAATAGCTCAATGGAAACGCTTATAGAAGAGCCGTAGCGAAATTTTCATTGTTTTCTACACTTAAAACCAACAGAACCGATTTCTAAGCTTGCACTTGCACCCTGAAAACCACATAAAAAAATAAGTTAAAAAAATTAATTAGCAATACTTATTGTTAATTTAGCAAATTAATTAAAAATAATAATAATTTATTTATTAACGATATATATTTTTAAATTAACTAAAAATATAGTTTTATAAATAATTAAAAAATTATTATATTATTTAAAATAAAATTTTAAATTAATTTTCTAATTAAATAATAAATTATTTTTCTTTAATTAATGATTAATTAATTAATTTATTATTTTTTAATTATAAATTATTTCTAAAAATTAATTTTAACATTAAATAATAAAATATTCTTAATTAATTAAAAAATAATAATTTTGCTCACTAATTAAAATCAATTCAATATTCCATTTTTTAAATAATTTTCTAATTTTAGAACAAATTATTTCTAATTAATTCATAAGAAATAATTTTCTCACTAATTAAAGATTATTCAATATTCCAATTAACACAAAAAATGATTTTCAAATTACAAAAAAAAAATAATAACTCTATAATTTATTATTATTAATTAATTTTAATTAATTACATAAATAATTAATTTTAATAAATTTATTAATAAATTTTTAAATAATAATTTAAGTAAAATTTTTAATAAATTTATTAATACATTTTTAATTAATTTTAATAAATTTATTAAAAAATTTCCATTTTACATACATAAATAATTAAAAAAAAATAATGCATCTCACTAATATTCCACTAATCCAAAAATTTAATTTGCAAGTTAATTAAAATAATAACTCCTTAATTTATTATTAATAAATTATTTTCTAAATAAATAATAAATAATTTTTTAAATTTTTTTTTTAGTTAATTAAAAAAAAAATAATTTTCTCACACTAATTAAAACCAAATTTAATATACCATGTACCCAACCATCGAAGGTTCGCTTGAAACGCACGCTTCAACTGTCACTTTTTCCGTTGCACTTGGCATGAAAACACAATTTGTTTTTGTTTTTATTCTTAATTACAACGTTTTATTAAATGTTTTTCTGCGTTTTTTTTTGTTTTGTTTAATTTTATTTTTGTTTTTACCATTCCTTATTTAGCTAAAACTCTCAATTCTCTATCACACTTGACGCATTTTCATTATTATATATGTATGTAACTAAAAACGAGAAATAAACTTAACATAAATATTTTGTATATACCATATGTATGTGTTTGTGTGTATGTTTGTATGCATTTAATTACATGATAATCAACTTGAATGTGGAAAAAGTGCGCACTTATAAAAAGCTTGCCGTAAAATTACAAATTCGAAATTTTCATGAAGTTTTTGCATTGCAAAAAATCGGGAATGTGTCCTGTTTTTGTTGTGGTCTTTCGCATTTTGTTGCATGCGGAATGCTAGACGCTGCACGCGCGCCTCAACGCGGTCATAGTTCGCTACTTAAATGTTAACATGTTGTTTTTGTAATTTTTTAAGCTAATTCTTTATTTATTTATTTTTTGTTGTTATAATATTTGGCGGTGCTTAAAAAGTACTTGAGGGCGTGTAGCGCGCCACAGCGCGGCGCCTTTAGTCATTTAATTTTTTACAGTGTATTTTACTTGCAGTTGCACGCCGCGCCACTGCGCGCGCTTAACTTGCATAATTAATCTGCTTAATTTAATTTAATTAATTAATTTTTTTTTGAATTTTTCAACTTTTTTGGGCATAAAATTACTTGACATATTTTTTGCGATTTTTTTCTTTTTTATTTTTTAATTTTAAATTAATTTATTTATAATAATTATTTTTATGCACTTTACAACTACAGCTAAAACTTGTTTAATTTTAATTTTATTTTTTATAATGTTCTCTTAATTACTCGGCTAAATGTACTTGTGTAATTTGTAGTTAATTTACAGTGTGGATATATCCAACAGTCCAACGGCTGCGTCGTGCGGATGGTGCAGCTGATGCGTGACGCTGTGGTGGGGATGGTGGTGGTGATGGTGATGATGCGGCGCCAAATGGTGATGGTGCTGGTGGTGATGGTGCAGCAGCGCCAACGGACCGCCGACGCCCAGGCCATCGCTACCGCCACCGCCGACGCTGCCGTTCACATCGCCATGACTGCCACCCAGGCGTCCCATCAGCGCGGGCGACACAATTGTGGTGGCGGTGGCGGTGAGCGCTGAGCCACAGCTCGCCGCCTGCAGATAAGCGCCGTTCACTTGATGCTGCAGCGCTGGTGAGTGCGCGGGCAACGGCAGTGAATGCGCCGACGAGCGGCTGCCGCCGGAAGAACCTGAAGCCGTCGGGCTGGGACGGCCGCCATGCATGCCGTTCACATAGCTGTGCAGCATGCTGACGCCACCGCTGCCACCGTTGTTGTTGCTAGAGCTGCTGCTGCTATTGCCGCCGACGCCGTCCAACGACTGGCCATGCAGGCCGTTGTGTAAATTACCGCTGCCGGCGTTGTGTTCTGCGTGCAACATGCTGGCAGCGCTTGCTGACGCGGGCGGCTCCAGCTCCAATTGCGATGTTAACTGCAATTGTTGTTGCAGCTGTTGGTGTTGCTGCTGCGCTAGCTGCAGTTGTGCATGCGCGTGCGTTAGCTGCTGCGTATGCTGCAGCAATGTTGCGGGCGGGGTGGTAGGCGATGTGGATGTGGATGCGGACGGCACCACCAAACCATGATGATGCTGCAAAGCGCTCGTCATATCCGTTACGGTTGTGCCGGCGTTGGTGGCAATGGCATTGGCGGTGGCACCGGCGGCGGCGGCGGAGGCATTAGTGGATGCAATTGTGGCGATTGCGAGCGCTGACTGACCATAAGCACCGGCCATTTCTCACATGTGAGCGAGTGGCGCCATCGCGCGCATCGATTGCTGATGTTGCGCATGCTGTTGCTGCAAGTCCGGCGAACTATTCTGATAATGCATCAGATTGCGTTGATGTTCCGCAGCGGCAGCGGCTGCGGCGGCTGATGCCTGCATGCCATCGGGTAAGTGATACATATTCATCAAATGATTCAAATCGGTCGTTTGCTGCGTCGCGCCATATTCACGTTTCATTATATGATTGTTATTGTTGTTGGCGGCGAGCACAGCGGCGGAATTTTGTTGCGCTTGACTGTGTAGCGGGCTGGGCGAGACCGGTTCGGATTTGATGCTCGAATCGCTCGGGCTGTGACTTTGGCAGGAGACTTGGGAACCCGGTTGACCGCCTGTGAGGCCATACGGCGAGCCAGGCTGTTGTTGTACATTGCTATAGGGTGAACCGGGCTGTTGTATGCTGGCATACGGTGAGGTTTGTCCACCCGACACAGTGCCGTACATGCCGTATCCGCCACTCGCCGCCGGATTCATGTAGTTGAGTGAGCCCGCAGCAGCAGCCGCCTGATGCATTTGTCCCATATCATAGCGATGATAGTTGCCCATATAGGCGCTGTGCTGACTTTGGTATGCGGCGGCTGAAGGATCATGCATCATATAACCGTTCGGCATATAACCGTTGGGGGCGCTCATCTGATACATATCTCGATTGACGGCGGCGGCCTGTTGTGCGGCCGCCATCGAGCTGGCGCCTGTATTGCGCGCCGCATTAGGCGCATTCGGTTCGTTTGGCTGCAGCAATGAGCCGACACCCATTGGATACTTCTCCTTCGATTTGGTTAGCGTCTTTGTCTTGCGTCGTGGCCGATACTTGTAGTCAGGATGCTCCTTCATATGCACCGCGCGCAAACGTTTCGCTTCGTCAATGAATGGACGCTTCTCGGCCTCGGAGAGGTCCTTCCACTGTGCGCCCAAACGTTTCGAAATCTCTGAGTTGTGCATTTTCGGATTGTCGGAGGCCATTTTGCGGCGCTGTCCGCGTGACCACACCATAAACGCATTCATGGGGCGCTTCACGCGCTCCGCATTCGCTTGATTCTTATTCGTGGTCGACGCGTTATTGTTATTCACATTGTGACTGCCGCCGCCAATAACCGTGGGTACATTCGCATTTTGACCGCCAATAGAGGCGCCACCACCCATACCGCTGTGGTGATGCACGCCATGATGTTGCTGTTGCTGCTGTTGTTGCTGTTGACCGCCCGGCGATGTCATATGATGACTGCCGATGCTCGATTGTGTGGGACTCAAGTCGCTAGCGCTGTGTAATGGTGAACCGTGTTGCTGCTGTTGTTGTTGCTGCTGTTGCTGTTGCAGACTGGCGCTGCCATTCAGCGTATTTGCCATGCTGGTCTGCAATGAACTCAGCGGATTGCTGGAGAGTCCACCACCACCACCGCCACCATTGCCCAGTAGCGCGCTTTGTTGCTGTCCACCGCTGCTGGCCAAATGTGTGGCCATATGATGATGATGATGCTGACTCAAATGCGATTGTGTCAAGTGCGATTGTCCCAGATTCATGAGCGGTCCGAGCGCGCTATACGGCGACGCGGCATGGCCATGCAAAGCGGCGGACGCGTGATGCGGCGGCATGGTGGCATGCAAGATGCCGCCTTTCATATCCGATTCCATGGTCAACATGTTGTGTGGTGGTTGTTGTTGTTGTGGCGGTATAGCGTACACGGCGGCGTTGTAGTTGTTGTGTGTGTTATGTGGTTTGTTGTAATTATTATTATAATTATTGTGGCGTTGCTAACGCTTGTCTTGCTGGCGAAAATTAGTTTGTTTGCTTAGCGTTTCGTGCGCTAAATGTTGCGTTTGGCTTTGCGCCTTCGATTTTTTTCTTAAATTTTTTGTCTAATATTGTTTGCCAGTTAAGCGCACACTTTTATTACACTTTGTGGTAAATTAGTAAGTTGTTGGCGTTTGATTTGCACTGTTTTGAAACCATTTCTTGTGCGTCAGAAAAATTGGTATTTTTTTATATATTTTTTTGCGCTGCTGCTGTGTCTGCCTGTGTTTGTGTTATGACTGTTTGTGTTGTTGTAGTTTATTTGCTATTACGCTGCGTCACTTAAAACACGCTTGTCACTAATTTTTTTTTTTACAAATTTTTAATTTAATAGTTATCTTTTTCATAAGCCTATGCCTGCGCTTGTCTTATTTATATGGATTTTGGCAGCGCTTTCTAAGCAAGCCACTTTCTTGTACGCTATCTTAGCAAATTTTTGTCGCTATTTTTGCAAATTTTTAATTTTCCCAAACACTGTTTCTTTTGCACCGTTACTTGCACAGGTAGCACTTCGCTTTAACTATGCTCTTCCGCGCGTCACCTTCACTGCACTACGCTCTGCGCTGCCTTTTTATTCTCCGTCTTTCGCCCGTCGTCTTTGAGTGCCGTAATGCTTATGCGTTTTTGTGCAAATTCTGATTATTGAAAATCACCAAAAATTGTTTAGTCAATCAACACAAGTATCCAAGTAAGACTTAGGCGGCTGCTCACGCACAATTTCACTTTAAAAAATTTATATTTTTTGTATTTTTCAAAAACACAAATTTTAAATTTTTTTCATTAAGTTCACTTTCAGTTTCCGGCATTACACGCGTTATTTCACGTTTTTATAAAAACAATACAATTGTTTTTTTCACGTTGAGTCACAAGACGAGACGTCGTTGCGGTACCAAAGTCTTTTTATTTCTATATAAATATTATGCTTTTTTATCTGCTTGAGTCTACACTACTTTGCCTTTTCAATTATTGTGCCTACTACACTGCATGCAGGGGCATTGAAAAGTTTGTGAAATAAATTTTTACAATTTCCGCGATACGTCAACACGCGAATACCTCCACACTGCACTGAATTGAGCACCTTTCTGTTTTCGTTCGACGAGCATGAAACCTGTTCGAGGTGCTGGCTGGCTGGCTAGAGCGCTGCTGCTGCTGCTATGCTACAGTGTGTTGTGTTGTCGCTCGTATACACGAACGAATGATGCACGAAGCTGAGCAGACACGATGTTAGTTGACTCTCCGCGGGCGCGACTCTCGTGCTTATGCGTGTGTTTGTCACAATGTTAGTGGTAGTTATAACATTAAGCAACGAAACGCTGGCTAAGCGTAAGCGCTTGTTTGCTTGTTTGTGCGCAGAGCAAGCGCTAACTACCCTCGGCGCGTGTGCAAGCATGCTGTCGCGCTCGCACGCGTTGCAGGCACGCAGAAGAGGTAAAAGAAAGAGCGCGCTTATAAATACAACAGTTGCTACGAGGCAGCGTGCGCTTGAGTGCGAAAGCGATAAATATATATAAATAAGCTAAATTGTAGCAATGTGTATGCGCGCTCTTCGCCGCGCACACGCGCACACAAACTACATTTATGTCTGGCCGCTCTCCATACGTATACGTGCAGCGCAACGCAAATAAATCAAATTGCCGTGACAGTGTAGAGTGACTGACGCGTACGTTACACGCCACTTACATAGCCTTTGCTGCTGGCAGTACGTCAGCTAGTGGGTTGGATTATTCGCAGCAACGTGCGACAGCATAGCTTGCCGCTTTGCTTGCTAACCAATCGCTATGCAAGCGCGCCATGGTGGGGAGGGGTTATGGCGCACAGCGTACTATTGCTTTACTGTGCGCACACGAGGCAAGCTCTTAGGCGAGTGCTGGCAGTTAATGTGCGCTGCGTTGGCTGAACCGCTCTAGCATTTGTGGCATGTTAGCGCGGTTGAGCTGTGCTGTGTAAGCGGCAGACTGAACGTCGGCGTGCTTAATGTCTATGCGGCTGTTCGCCGCCACTGTCACTGACAGCGTACACGTACTTTACGTGGCATATACAAATATGCCGGCTTCGCAATCGATTGCTTGCCACCACCGCACCGCCACTCACACGCACGCTGCTATGTGGTGTGTGGTTGAAACGCCGCAGCGTTGTTTTTGCTTTGTTGGTATGTCGACAGCGTATCGTGTCGTGGCGCGCTATAAAATTCAACGCGTATTGGCTGTTCTGAATTATAGCAAACACTGTTGCCACATTTCGTGCGCGCGTTTGTGTAAATGTGTATTGGCAGCGCGCGCGCTTGCAAGTGTGTGTGTTTGTGTGCGCGCGTTCAACGCAGTCGACGGCGTAGCATGTTGACGTTGATTATTGGGCAGCATTAAGCGGAGCATCTAATGGTTGTTGCTATAAAAAATGTGTAGTATTTAAGATTTAATGCGCGCTGCTATGTGGCGGTATGCTGGGCGTTATGGATACGCTTGGAAAATTTCAACGCATTTTCAAGCGCTTCCTGTTGGCAAGCACAGAAATAGTTATGCTTTAAATTAGCGCTTAGAATTTGCAATAAATTCTAGTAGCGCGTTTAAGATTTTAGAGCGCTTGGTATTTTTCAGTAAATTGCAGTAGCGCGCTCAAGATCTTAGCGGTACAGCGCGCGCTTGTGCCACACTTAGCTATATCAATGGAAAACGCGTGGTTTAGCGCAGATATTTAAAAATAAATTTAAATATTTTAACCCACTAAATGCTGCAAAAACGCACTACTATTTGTTGAAACATAAATATATTTAACATCTCCCCGCTTAAGCGCTGCTGCTGCTTGTTGACCTTACAGTGACCTTCCTGCCACTTCACAATTTGCATATACAGACAAAAATCAGCTGAAATATCAAACTGTGTCGTCGCGCTAGCGCTTTTACTGTCTCACAACCGCGCGCGCACCCCCACCCCACAAAGAAAAAGCAAACAACAACAATAAAAACACAAGCGCAGCGCTGCAACTAGATTGGCTTTTATTGTTTTCCATGTCGACTGTCTGTTGCATGCATCCGTATATTATATACAAGTGACGTACACACACACACACATGCATATATGCTGCGTTGAATGCAACAATTACGCGTACAATGCCAACAACAGCAACAAAAACAATGCACACATAACTGTAGATAGCAGCGCACAATGCGTCTGCATATTGTTGAACGCAGCACGTCCAGACGCACTGGCAGACACTGCATGCTTATTTGTTTTTGTATGCATTGTTGTTGTGCTTCTTGTTATTATTGTGTTGTGGGAGGGGTGGAGTACCGCACATACTTACATATGTATGTGTATGTATGCACGCAAGTGCGTATATGTGTGAATTGTTGCAACGTCGGCAGCAGCGTCGGCCGCGCAGTCTCTGGCATATCAGACGAAAAACGTCATTCAAATTTCGGTTAGCATCACACCACCGCCATGACGTAGGTGCACTAACATATGCGCATTATATGCCTGTATTTACAAATACATACTCGTATACATATACTACATATGTATATATACACACACACAGGCATTTGAAGTAAATATGCAAAATAGTGCGGCAAAGGTATACAATTTCATGCAGATTTGGCACAAAATCTGTTGGAAGTAGGCGAAAAATCCATACAACAACACACGCATACATACGTAATCGTGATTGAAAGTTTGTTGTTGCTTGTGGCAGGCTTGTAGTAGTGCTTGCTGCAGCGCATGAAAGTCTATGCTACGCTTTAACTTTTTGTAAATTATGCCTTAAAGTGAAAATGCTGAAATTTAATCGAAAGCAAATACTTTTACTAGTCTTACTTACTTTTAGTTATGATAGATTATTTCGTTATTTGATATACAATAGTATTCTTCTGATATACATACATATTTACATATCGTCTAATAAGTAGATATGTACATATATGTGTATCATATTATCACTTTTCATAAGTTTACAGGCGTAGGAGAAACGATATAATATGTAGAAACCACTCATATTCTAACAAAATTTGTGTTTTGCTTATAAAACGGTTATATCTTGGTTAGCATACATTCATCACTTTTCATAAGTTTTCTGGCGAAGGAGAAACGATATAATAAAAACCACTCAAATTGAAACAAAATTTAAGTTTTGGTTATAAAACGGTTATATATTGGTTAGCATACATTCATCACTTTTCACAACATTACAGGCGAAAGAGAAACGATATAATAGCAACTACTCAAATTGAAATGAAATTTTAGTATTGGTTATAAAATGGTTATATATTGGTTAGCATACATTCATCACTTTCCGCAAGTTTACAGGCGAAAGAGAAACGATATAATAGAAATTACTCATATTAAAAAAAATTTGAGTTTTGGTTATAAAATGGTTATTTATTGGTTAGCATACATTCATCACTTTTCACAACATTACAGGCGAAAGAGAAACGATATAATAGGAACTACACAAATTGAAATGAAATTTTAGTATTGGTTATAAAATGGTTATTTATTGGTTATCATATACTCATATTGAACAAAAATTTGTGTTTTGCTTATAAAATGGTTATATTGTTGATTATTATATCTGACAGCGATTTTCGATTTTATTTTGATGAAATGTTGTTTTTCATTTTAGGTGACAATATATTTCCAATATTATATAGATAGAAGTCAAAAGCTTTGTATGAAGCAAATTTATGGAAATTCTTGGCGGTCTTTCTCAACATAAGTGATATAACGGAGTTCATCTGTATTAAAGATTACACAAGCACAGAATAATCGTCCCCCCCTTTTGCATACCGCTTTAGGTGATTATCTGCGCTTTATATACATAATCCCGGCATATATGTATTTTATTTGAATAATAAAGTAAAAATATTGAGTTTAAGTTCTGAATGCTCTACTATATTAGACATAACACTGTAAAACACAGAGTTGGAAACTGGAGAATATCATTTTTATGTATTATTACTTATATCTCCATTTAATTGATATCACTAACTACACACATATGTATGTATGTATATGAGCTCTGTGTTCGATTCGCGACTCTTCAAGACTTGGTGAAACGAAGATACCTATAAGTAATTGGTGCTTTCCTATGCTTTCTTGCTACTCTTTGTGAGCTATGCCTCATTGGACCATCGTTGATGAGCATCGTTTAAATTGATGTGCAGTGTTTTTTTACACACAAAAACACTAATGTAGTAATTATATTTAAGTAAATCCCCAATTTATTGATTCTTGGTTTTAGTCCTTTAGTTGTCTTATTTTTGTTGGTATACCTTAGTACTGATATTCTAAACTTGATATTGGTTTGGTTTTAAATACATATAATATGTATTAGGGTGAGCTAAAAATTAAACTATCGAATTTACGAGTTAAAATGCAAAAATTTGCAGGGAAAAAATAATAAATAAAAAATAAAAATATTCTCATCTTAAGGGAGGAGCCTGCTTTAGAAGCTTCGGAACGATTTGTTTTTGGCCTAAATCTCTTTAAAAATTATCTACAAATATGTACCCAAAGTTATAGTAGAGAATTCGAAATATTGTCAAAGCTAGAGGGGAAAATAATGGCCGAGCATCTTGCAGGTATGTATATGAGCGCTTGGGCAGACTTTGACGCGCGATTTCTTGGTTTTTCATTTTTACGATTTTTCTTAATTGGCGGGCAGAATAAAAAAAAACTAAACGTTTGGAATTGGAACAAAGTTTATTATCTTTGGCATTTAATTCTCTTCTTTTTAAACTAAAAACTAAGAAAAGTCAAGTTTGAACATATTTTTAAAGAACATAAAGTAAAAATTTTTTGCTCAAAAAACCATTTTTTTTTTTAATTTTCAAAACATTGCAGAATTGTACACTATTTCCGGCATTTTTTTTTTTTTTTTTTGTTTAACTAAAAGTTAAGTTATATACATACATGAAATTCTTTGAATTTTTCATTTCAGACATGCGAAATGCATCGGGCAATTGCTTCCCAAAGGCAGAATATAAGAATATAAAAGATTTCGTTTAAAAAAAATTTGCGGATGATGTTTAAATATATAACTATAAACCCTAGAAATTATTCCTCCCAAAAAAATAATTAAAAAATCGACTTCTGAAGCCTCTAAAGCAGGCGCTCCCCTTAATATCAGAAGGCATCCGAGAGTGTCACATTAAAAGTAAACTTCTTAGGAGGTTTTTTCAATTAAAAAATTTACAAAAGCGGGAAAAAAATTAATGAAAACCGAAGCTGTTGGTTTTAGGCTCAGGCTATTACATACACTATACGTACACATTAATATTTAATTTAAAGTTAATTTTCCAACCTCCAACATTGTTTCAGAATTAACTTTCATACTTTTCTTTCAAATTATTTTTGGATGTTTTGCACAAATTCTACAGAAAACATTAATAAATATCAAAAACCGTTTCAGAACCAACTTAACTTCAATCTTGAAACACGTTTTTTTGTATTTTACTGTTATAACACACTGCATACGTAATCTTTTCATGACTAACACACTTGTTCTATAATACAAAGCAAGCGTAAGCGACATCAAAAAACAATAACTGCGCTAAGTACAACCAACTACATATAATACTATATTGTTGTAATAATTTTCAGCATTGAGTTGCGTAAAACACACTAACTCAAGGCTTTTAGTCCTGCACCAAATGTCAACCGCGTTGTCCTTGAACCTTAAAAATACAGAAAAACCCCAAATTGCACATGGAATTTTACCTGAAAAAACCCTAAACGACTGCTGTTTAATGCTTTAATCCACCTGCGAAAATTATTTCCAAGAATTAGTGTAAGTGATCTAGTTAAAGAGTAGAAGCCTAGCAGGTATGCGAGTACATGTGAAGTAAAGCGAGAACACGTTTAATTGTGGGAGTATTCATTATTATGTCCATGAACATTGAACTCGTAAAAGCCACTAGTCGATATAAATCCTGGACACAGAATATAAAGCAATAAAATGATAATTTTTTCTTGGTAAACTAGGCACACAAAGACAAATATTAATATTAACCCTTTGGCCGTTCGGAAACAACTCAAGGGGTTATATTCACTGCTTTTTTGGAATTTGTTTACATTGTGAAAAAAAGTACCCGGAAATATTTATTTATATATATATAATCACCAATATTTATTTTTTCGCCTTCCAAGTAATCCCTATCACATGTAATACACTTATGCCAACGGCATTTCCATTAATCGAAACACTTTTCATAAGCACTTTTTGGTATGGCTTTCAGCTCTTTCCGTGAATTTCGTTTTATCTCTTCGATCGACTGAAAACGGGTTTCACGGAGCGGCAATTTCAGTTTGGGGAACAAGAAAAAATCTCACGAAGCCAAATCTGGTGTATACAGTAGCTGATCGATGGCAAGGTTTTTTTCTTTAAATTCGATCACAATGTTGCTCGATGCGATGGTGCATTATCATCGAGTAAAATCCATGAATTGTTCTTCCACAATACCAGCCGTTTTCGACGGAAGTACTCACGCAAATGTATTGCCGTATTGAGGGCTAAAGAGAACTCTTTATTGATCGTCTGTCCCTCTGAAACAAATTCGTGATGCACCAAATCAGAAATATCAAAAAACACTTTGATTTTTGAGCGGCTTTGGCGTGGTTTGTTTGGTTTCGGCTCGATTTTCACGTACCATATCATAGTTGAACGAGGCATGTCTTCAACGATCTTTGAAAGCTTAGTGCCACTCGTAGGTTTATGTTTTAGATAAGATAGGCTTATGTTTACTGAATCACCGTAAGCCTTTTCCAACATTCGACACACGAAGTTCGGTTAGAAATACAAAATTTGAAAAAAATTCCTTGTTCGATATTCTTATCCAATGTAAAAATCGCAACGCACTACTGAGGTGTGCCGACTTAAGGAGTTGCTGTAAACAAACTGGTTGACAGATCGCGTTCATATTAATTAAGTAATTAAGGACGAGAAATTTATTTACAATTTCAGGATGTTTTTTTATCACAATGTATATGTATTTGTTTCAAAAGCTAAGCTATTCAAAAGACATCCGATTTTTTCTTTTTATAAAAATATACTTGCTTACAACTGTAAACAGAGAGAGTATACAACTCGAAATCTCTGGTTGGATCAGTTACATTCTTTATCTAGTTCTCAATATTTTCATTGCTTATAGCATGAGTGAGTTAAGACTTGCTATAGTTTTTTTGCTTTTAAATGAGGCGAGTTAAATGTCACCTTTTTCCAAACGGCTCAATCACTTAAGCTCTTAAGGATTTGGTGAGATTTGTCGGAGCCAAAGTAAGAGGTAGAAAAAGGGTTCATAAAGACCTCTGTTGGCGTTTTACTTGCTTCATACAAGTTATCACTACATGCTAACATCTAATAATTTCTTTGTTTTTTACATTTATTTGGTAGTTACTGATATGGACAAACACAGACATGGATAGACACAGCCATGGATAGACAATTTCGAGAACCCGTGGCACAGATGAGACGAAGCCAAAAAAATCACGACAAATGTCACGTTATGTTGACAGTTCTCTTCGATTATCGAAGTTTGGTGCACTCCGAATTCAATTCCATCGGCCCCCAAAACTGTAAACAAGGAATGCCATTTGGTGTTATGCATCGTTTGCGCAAAGCTATTGCTAAAAAGTGGCTGGGATTATGGGCTGACAAGTGTTGGTTATTGCAACGCGATAACACACCGTCACATACTGCATTGGTTCTTCTTGAGTTTCTCGCCAAATTTTCAACCAATATCGTACAACAACCATCGTATTCGCCTGATTTAGCTCCGTGTGACTTCAGGCGAGTTAAGTTCCTAACAATTCTATATGAATTACGTATATAAGCAATAGCCAGTCTTATCACTTATATACATATGTACGTATAGTAAGATACTTCAATTAATAAAATTATATGAGAAAAAAAAATTATTTCAAAATTAAATTTTAGTTCAACATTCCAACTCATAAGTCATTGATTTGCAAATTCGCCAAGGGCTTTGACCTCAAACACGAAGGAACGTAAACAAATATACACACATAAGCAAACTTACAATTTTTATTTATATGTATGTGTGTGTATGTATGGGTGGCGCCTTGCCAAGCCAAACACTTGCCAATTTGATTTTCAAAACTTTTGTTGAAACAAACAATGGCGTTTATTGTGTTTCGCGTGATACACATTCAACTCACACACACATACACATACAAACATATATATGAACGTGTATAAGCAGTTTTTTTTAGCATTTGCTAACGCATTGTGTACGCGAATGGCTCAAGACCTTCTCTTTTCAAAAACACAATTCGCTATTCAAGGCAGAGTCGCTAGTGCAGACCAGTCAGTCAGCCAGCCAACCAGTCAGCCAGGGGTAGCCAACAATCCACCGACGCTGCTGCCGCTGTCGTCGCTGCCGCCGCCGCTGTCGCCATTCAGTTCAACTCCAATTGAAAAGAAACAAAGTCAAGGTCATTGCAAAGAGTTTAATTGTTTGCAACAACATACAAAACACAAAAACAATAACAAAGCGTTGAAAAAAAAATATTGCATAAAAGCAGAACAGAGAAAAACAATGCAAAATGTATGGCGAAAAGTTAAGAAAAAATAGCACAAAAATAATAAAAGGAGGCAAATAAAAGCCGAGTGAAAAGAGGAAATGTGGCAGCAACAACAACAATGAGGGCAAACAATGAAAATAATAATGAATAAAAATAACGAGAGTGTCTAAGCCGAAAATAAAAATGGCAGCAGCAGCTGATGCAACAACAACAACAAAGGAAACGACCACAACAACAACATCAACAACAAAAGAAGCAACAACAACAAGAAAACCAGCAGCAACTCCAACAACAACAACAATCATTAACAATAACAAAAGCGAACAAAACAACAAATAAAGCAACAACAAAAAATTACAACAACAATAAAAAGTACAGCAACAACAAAAAATACAACAATAACAACAACAAAAGCGACTATCTACAACAAAAGCAGCAGTTGCAGTACATAAAAGTGTTAAACAATAAAGCGACTGCGGCAGTGGCAGCGTTGGTAGCGACTCGGCAGCGGCGTCTGTGGCAGCCATAAATGCCACAATAAGCTGAATGGCAGCTGAATTGACTGGAAATGGGGGTCAGGCGTTGACAACAGTGTGGTGGACCGGTGTGCTGTGCGGGGTAGTACGCAACGCATGTGTCTTGCAACATGTTGCATTATTATGCGGCAAATACGCGTTGTATGCCACAAAAAAGCGGACGAGCGTCACGTGGACACACAAAACCACAAAGAATCATATAAATATACAACTACATATGTATTAGTATATGCATACATACAGATGTATGTACATATATAGATATGCAAAGACAACAACAACAAAAGTTGAAATGTAATCAACTCCACCTTTGCAGCGTCAACTGGCTGCAGCAGCTGAGCGCAAAGCGGGTGTTATTTACACGTTCATAAGAAAGCCGTAACGCGCACTATGAATAACGACCAGCAAATACCGTTATATAATATAACAGAATAGCAGCGACTGTGGCAGCAACAATATTAACAAAGGCGCATTAACAAAAGGTAAAGATTAAATATAAAAAAAATGTATAAAGGCCAGCAATAAATGGGGCGGCAACAACAACAAAAAACGGCAGCAATAATGGAAAACGCTGCAACAACAATTGCAATGACTAGAGTGACGTTGGCAACGCAACCCGGAACAAGCGCGAAACAGCAAGGTGCATGTCGAGGCAGCAGCAAAAAATTACAACAACAGCAACAAAAATAATTTTGTATTACAACAACAGCAACAACTGCAGCAAAAACTACAGGAAAAGCGGCGACGTCGGCAACAGCAAGGTGCCCGCAGCAGCAAAAATTACAACAACAACAATAAAATTCCTTTTAACTACAACAACAACATTACGCTAACACCATTACGTTGCCAGCCAACGGTATTCACATCAATATGCGAACGTGTTAGTGAATTTCCGTCTGTCCGCGTATCAGACATATCAACTAAATACATCCATATATTTTTACAACAAACACACCGCCACACACAGCACCGTCGCTCGCTCATTCACTTTAGCCAAACAGTCAATTTGCAAGTCAGCCATTGTGCCAAACAAAAACATCAAAAGAATCCAGCAAAGCAGCAGCAACAGCCGTAGATAACAAACAGTTAGGACTGCGCAGTCGGCGCAGCGCAACGGCTGTGTATAGAAGCCAGAAAAGTCAGTGTGGAAAGAACAAAAACCAAAATTGAATGAGAAATTTGAATGAGATTTGAATGACTGAATTCGAATGGCATGCAATTGAACGGCATTCGAGAGGCGACGGTAAACACGCACACACACATACACAAAAGCTCACACACACCCCAACATATTATATAAACAAGAATAGTACTAAAAAGCTATGCGCCAACAGGTGTTAACGGCCGCTGAAGCAGGTGGAAGCAGTGGCAGCATCCTGCGCTTTGATAACAACAACAATAATAAATCAGATATTTGTACTTTAGTACTTATATAGTCTTTTGTTGTGTTGTTGCTGTCGACTGCGGCGCCAGCGTGTCTCTTTGCATTGAATACGCAACGCTTTGGCCGCTCAATGCAACGACGCCGGCGTTGTAGCCAACAACTTTGCCATTGAAAAGCGAAAGTGCAAGCATTTGTGTTGTTGTATAAGCATACATATGTACATATAGCTTATATAAAGTATTAAACAATTAAAATACAATACGCAAATGAAATGAAAAGTAAAGCATTTAAAAACAATGAAAGGCGTAAAAATGTTATTGTAAGCCAAGGAAGAAATGCAGGAAAAAAAGCTAAAAATGTAAACAGCAGCGAACCCTTTCGAGATTGTGGCGTATTCGATTCGTCACCTCACAACTCGCTAAAAAAGCTGACAGCTGTTAAATCTTTAGTGAAAGGCTGGCATTAAAAACACAGAAACTTCAAATTGAATAGGGAATGTGTATTATCATTCGAAAACATTTTTTGGCACTGAAGATCATATCTTTCAAATGTTGGTCGCGGCTACGTTCAGATGGTCCATCCGTTGAGTAAAGGTCTGAACCGAAGCTGGATTGTCCGCGTAGACTTTAGACTTTACATATCCCCACAGGAAAAAAGTCTAACGATATGATATCACACGACTTTGGTGGCCAATCGACTGGCCCAAAACATAAAATTAACATTTTTTGGATCACCCGTTATAAGAAAAACTGCCTCAGGCAAATCGTCCATCCTACTACGAGTATCTTTATTAATGACAATAACATCGAAAAATTTGAAGAAACAGATTCAACACATTCGTCTAAATATTTTGCACGTTAAGCAGTAGAAATACATGCTTGACAACGTAGATGAGGGTCCTACATTCAAAATAGCGAATGTCGCTCCAAAAATGAGCAGAAACCCAAAAAACAAGATTTCTTTGGGAGAAGGCACTGTAGGCCATCATACACATATTGTAAATTAGGTTAAGTTTTGAGGTCGATCCAAAGATGAATCTCACTTGGATAGCTTGAAAAATCGATCTATTGTAGTACCTAACACCCTTATATAACTGATCATAAAACTCATACATTTAGGTCGACAAAGCTCTTTAAGCCTATCACAAATTTGTTGAGGCGACAAATATTAGTTTCGATTATGTCTTCGGGTTCGCGGAAGGTATCTCGATATTATGTTTTAATCTCGGTCTTGCAAAGGTTTGAAATTTGAGGAGAAAGTGCCTGGATGCTTCCACTTCATCCTTCATGCAACTTTGGCAACTATCGTCCGACTAGATATTAAGCTTTAACGCATTCATGCTTATTGGACAGTGTTCAGTAAGAACTTTTGCGATTGAAGTATTTCAGTAGATCTCCTGTGTTGCACTGAGGAAGGATCTCGTAGTCGCACAGGAGCTACTCGTCGTTCAAGTTCGTTGCTTCAGTGCTAGAATACAAGACGCCAATTGAGATTCAACTCTCAAGCAGTGACGACCGACACCCCTTTGGTATGGGCATGCTGGGTCTTTAACATTTTATTCATCAGCATCCTGCTCCTAATGAATAGATCCTTGAGTCCCTCTGATGTTTGTAAAACAAATGAGTATAGGCTGCAAGGGAATTCCGTGCAACGAAATAGCTGATGAGATTACTAAAACTGACATCCGTCTGGCTGTCGAAAAAGCACAGGAAATACGAAAGTCAGTAAAAACGATATACCATGGAATTTTCCGGAAGGGCTGACAGACGGATCAAAGCAAGATAGAATGTTTTAAGTATAAGCATGATCTCTTGAAGGGTCTGTTGGACGGTAATTGCCGGTAATAGCCGGGTCACAATGAAAAGTCTCGGCACCAATTTTTCGATTTAAGCATATCTTTTTCCTAGATAAGATCGTGCGTTTACTTCTGTCGAATCGAATATCTTAATATTCGTTTCATATATATTTAATATCTGAGGCGCAATTCGAGAATTATGGAGCGGAGTTCAAGAATAACGCTATTTGCAATAACCCTATTTCAAGCTGAAATTGACGATATTTCAAATCTTAATATTATTTGGTTTTTAATTTTTTGAAAGCACAATTATTTTTATGTTAATTTTGTATTATTGATTTTATCATTTGTTTCTTTATTTTTTTAATGTTCATTCATTTTATTATTAATGTTTTTTTTATTGTCATATTTTAATTTCCATTAATTTTAAATTCTATTTGAATTCCTTTCGTAAAAGTTTCACGTGCAAGCTCGCCGCTCAGCCACATTTTCCTACGATTGTTGCCGCCCAGTTCCTTTTGTGATTTTGAGGCCATTGTGTCAGTGTTTAGCACAAGTCTATGTGTCTGCGAATGTGTGTATGTGTGCGCATGTACATCCATGTTTGTTTGTATGTGTGCCTGGAAGTTATTGAAATGCTTTTGACCTACATTTTTCGGCTTTTGTCAATACGAAACTGCGGGCATGCCAGCATGACAATAAGGAATAGTACACACACACACGCATATATACAAAAAATTTTAACTTTATTATTTTACAAAAAAAGTGAGTAAATATTATAGAAAAAGAACCGGCAAACTTCATTGATAATTGTCGAGTGTCTCTGTCGCGTCTGGTGGAGTACAAAAGCCGACGCACGGACAGACAGACGGATGCTGCCATAAATGGTTTGACGAAAGAAATTTGCCTACGAGCAGACGAAAGTGAAGTGCAATGATGGAGTTCACATACATATTTATACTGCTGTGATTATATTTTTGTTGAATTTTGCGCTGAACAGGGTTTATTAAGTTTGCCATTAAGTTTGTAAATTAAAAGGAATTTACATAAATGATCAGCCTGGCGAACTGAGTAGAGTTTAGGAGGTTCATTTGCATACATATACCAGAATTATTTATTTAGTTTTTGAGATATCATTATGAAATTTTGTAGACATATTTTTATTCCCAAGAATCTGGGAATCGCTTTTTTACTTGTTGAAATACAATCACCAAATTTGGTACGGATTATTGTCTAAACTAACGCTATATTTTCCTAACAAAGTTTTAAAATCGGTTCACTATAACATATAGCTGCCATACAAACCGACCGTTAAAAATCAGTTTCTTGTATGGATTTTTTTTTATTTGACGAGATATCTTTACACAATTTTGCGAGATTTATTTTCCATAGCAATACTATAGTTTCACAAGAAATCGTTCAGATCGGATCCCTATAGCATATAGCTACCATACAAACCGACCGATCGAAATCAGTTTCTTGTAAGAAAAACTTTATTATTTGACGAGATATCTTCACGAAATTTAGCATGGAGTACTATCTCAGCCAAAGTTATATTCTCCTAACAAATTATTAAAATCGGTTCACTATAGCATATAGCTGCCATACAAACCGACCGTTCAATATCAGTTTCTTGTATGGATTTTTTTTTATTTGATGAGATATCTTTACGAAATTTGGCAGGAAATATTTTCATATGCCAGCACTATAATTTTCGAAGAAATTGTTTAGATCCGATAACTGTATCGTATAGCTGTCATACAAACTGTCAGTTAAAAATCAAGACTTGTATAGAAAACTTTTTTATTTAACAAGCTACCATCACGAAATTTTGCACAGATTGTTGCCCAAGACAATGCTATAACCTCAGCATATATTAATCAGATCGGATGACTATAGCATATAGCTGCCATACTAACCGATCAATGAAAATCAAAGCAAAAATCTCTTATGCCATAAAAAATGCACACGTGTAGGGTATTATAGCTACGATGCAAACGAAGTTAACGATTTTCTTCTTGTTGTTGTTTTTGTAAAGCACGAAAACTGAAAATTCATGTAAAAAATTACAAACAAAATTTATATAAATACTTATAAGTGCGAACAACAGCAGTTTGTCGGCGCAGCAGCAGTAAATATATATAATATATGTATAGTATGCACGTATGTATGTATGTTTGTGTGAAAGGACGCATTGTCTCAGCGCTCAGCAGAGCTGCGTCGTCGTCGCTGCAGACGAAGTTGGCAAGCGCCTCCTTTGCGATGAGGACGACGACGACGATGACGACGTCGATTGTTAGTGATCGACCTGCCTCACTAGAATACTACGAACTGTTTGTTTGTACATCTTGTTGTTGTTGTTGCTGTTTTTGTAATTTGTGTGCTTGTTGTTGTTGTGTTGCAACAATAGTTACCAAACAATAGGCGAAAATTTGTGTCATTGAACTTTTACATACTAACACTGCAATTGTTGTTGTTGTTGCTATTATTATTACTTATAACATGTATTGTTGTTGTTGTTGTTATTGTTCGGTTTGGTTTGTTTGGCTTTTTCCTTTGCTTCCGCCATTGTATTGTATTTGCTATTGTTGGTGGCGGCGTCGTCACCGCCGCTTTTGTTGTTGTCCGCTGTCTGTGTTTGCTACTGTTGCCATTTATTTGTTGCTGCCAATGTTTTGTGTTTGCCAGCCAAACAGCAACATTAACAACAACAAAAACAACAAACGCTACTACGACCAAAGCGCTCAACGTCAAAGCAACGACGACGGAACAATGGTAGAAAGGGCGCGGCCACAATGACGTCGTCGTCAACTCGCCAGCAGCAATAGCTACAACAATAGCAACAACAACAACAATACAAACATGCCATTTGTATAAACAGCATACAGTAGCAACGACAGCAAAAGTTAATAGAACAGCTATTGCTTTAATGCAATCACAAAGGCAGCAGTAGCAATTACAACAACAACAACAAAGGCAACATTAACAAAAACTACAACAGCAAGTAGCGAAAGTAACAACAACACAAAGCCACAAATATGCGCGTGCTTTTAACTCTTCGCTTTGGCTGTCGAAGTGCCACACCTCACTGGACGCCCACTTTCCAGCTAACAACCGACAACCTCGACCATTGCCTAGGCCACTAATAACAACAACAACAACAACAACACAAACAACATTTTTTTGCTTTCATAAAAGGGCCGACAGGTGGCAACTACAATCGTGTAGAATAGCAACCGGATTTAGTTATGGGGGAGTGGGAAGACTCTCTGTTACTTGTGGGGGTACGTGGCGTAGAAAGGTTTGCGACGCTATGGCCACAGTCCAGCGTGCTATTGTTGAAGAGAAACAATGGACATTTCTGTGGAAGCCTGCGCATTTTCGTCGGTGTTGTTGTTGTAATGTGAGATATTGGCGCTAAGTCAATTTTGTTGTTCTTGTTGTTGTTTTTGCTTTTGTTGTTGTAATGTAAGATATTGCCGCTAAGTCGTTTGTTACGAAACACTCACCGTTTTCGTTGTCGGTTGAGAATTTTTGGTATTTCTTGCCGTCGGTTAATTAATATAAATAAATTATAATTTTTTGTTGTTATTATTGCTTTTTTGGCATACATTTTACATGACGTGAATATTATAGGGTAATAACCCCTTACAAGCCGCAACTGCGAGACTTTATTGTTCTACTGAGCTAAATTTTTGGTTTTATAGTCATAAGAACCACAGTGGTCCCGGCTATAACCGCGTAACAGTTGTCTACGCCAATAAATAAGAAGGTCTCAGTGGTCGTACGTCGGATATTAAACTGATATAACATCTGTATTCTTACGTTTTGTAACATAAATCTTTATTACCGCGTTCCAAGTAGTCTTCTGAGCCAGCATTCCTATGCTTATTCTAATATTCCCTGCCCTATTCCCTCTTTTTTATCAGCTTATACCAAAAGTTAGGAATCTGGGATCTTTAGTGCATTCAGTGGCTTCAGCACATGTCGTTTTTTCGATTTTGGCTCATTTTTAGAGCGCCATTTTTTGGATTGCTGGATAGTTTCGATGTCAAAATCACGTGCGGTCTGACTTCAGCTTCCTTACTAGCGCTGACTTGCTTCCGCCCTGTAGAGCCTTTCATGAGTCTCTTCATGAGTCCGCAGAGGAAAGCTTTGCTCACATCGCTTGTCGGCGGGTTTGTACCGGCTTCCCCCATCCTATCACTCGTAAAATGGCCCAGTGAAGAAATTCCTACTGTGGTATCGGTTTTGTTGCTGCATTTCGCCAGCGACGGTTTCGTCTTACATCTACCACGCTAATTTACCGACGACGGGCGAGAGGAACATACTCTGAGGCCTGCCAGGGCTTTAACGGGACGGAGGCGGTTGCGATATTAGCCCGCCATTCAATTCTGATGAGTGTCACTCCATCCTACTCAGTTGTCCGAATGCCGCAACCACCAGTCCAGACTCATAATCCAGTTTCAAAGCTACAGTCGTCCAGGAGTTTCCTAGGATGCACCAACTAGGAGGCGACCTGCCTTATATCCCTAACTTAAGGCTTAATCTCTCAAGAGTGACACGATACCCTCATTATCGGTGGAGTGAAAACGGCTTGAAACTCAGCTTTCCACTTGCGGATTACTATTCAACTGAACCTGGAGGGAGCTGGGTGAGCGCTGGGCACAAGATTATTTTGGCTCAATATACATTGTGAGAGACTTTAAAACACAAATAACTATTTTTAGCCGAACGGTTGCACTCATCTGAGAGATTGCATTTGTAAAATAAAAAAAGTAGAGGGAAAACGTTAACTTCGGTTGTACCGAAACTGGAATATCCTTCGGAAATAACGAAGTTTCCGTACAATACTTTAATCGTTCAGTTTTTATGATAGGTATATTTATGATATAGTGGACCAATCCGAAATTACGCTTATTGTAGCGTTGTCTTCAAAATTATCTATACCAAATTTCGTAGAAATAGCTATGAGGCAGCAATATTCTATAGTGATTCGATATCGGCGATTCAGATAAATGAGCAGCGTCTTCGGGAGAAATATGCTTCAGATCGAAATCTCAAAATCTGATGTACTAAGATTCACCGCTTACACGAATATAGCCAAGTATGCAACAGTACGCCAGTCGTTTTGCCTTTTCGCTGCTTGGCCATAATTAGAAATTTCAAGCAAAGCCAGTGCTTTTCCATGTGGTCTCTTCCTTTGCTTCCCCCAACGGATACTCCGTCGAATACATTCAGGGCTGAAGTATTTTCGTCCATTCAGATGACATGCTAACGCAGCCGATGTCTTTTAATTCACTGAATTATGGGGTCGTATATCTTATACACTTCATCGTTGCATCGAATGCAATATTCGCCGTGGCCAATGCGCAAAACTCCTCTGCACCATATAGCAAGACGGGAATAATGAGTGACTTATAGAGTTTGTTTTTTTTTTTCGTCGAGAGAGGACTTTACTTCTCAATTGCCTACTTAGTCCGAAATAGCACCTGTTGGCAGCATATATTCTGCGTTGGATTTCGAGGGTGACGTTGTTATTGGTGTTGATGCTGGTTCCAAGATAGACTAAATTATCGAAATTATGACTGTCAACAGTGACATGGGAGTCAAGTTGCGAGTGCGATGACTATTTGTCTTGCCCTCGTTCTCTACCAGATCCATTTGCATCGCTTCCTGATTTAGTCTTGAGAAAGCGGAATTAAACGGCGCGAATGTTAAGGCCAATGATATCAATATCACGGCGTACGTCAGCAGTTGTACACTCTTATAAAAGATTTTCCCTTCTCGATTCAACTCAGCAGCTCGAATTGTTTTCTTCAGTAGTAGATTGAAGAAGTTGTACGATAGGTAGTCGCCTTGTCTGAAACCTCGTTTAGTATTGAACAGCGTGGAGAGTTCTTTCCCGATATTGACGGAGCTTTTGGTATTGCTTAACAACTCAGTTTACACAGCGTTGTTAGTTTTGCGGGAACACCAAACTCAGAACCGTTTAATCAAGACTAAATTCAAGACGTTACTCAACCTTAAATACTAAGGGTCATTGGTGATAGAAAGTGAGTAAATTACGACAGTAAGGCGAAGGCAGTCGTTGTCGAATTGCGGAGAACCGGCGCAAATGGTGACCATAATTGACGAGTTTGCTGGGATTTGCAGGTAATCATCGACTATGAGCTGCTCCTTTACGGCCAAATTGTACATTCAGATATTTACTGTAAAAAATTGGACTGGCTAAAGAAAGAAATAGGCCAGAAGTGGCCAGCAGGTTGGGTTTTCGCCAATGAGATTTCAATGGGAGTGGCGCTATGAGGTTGCGTTCGTATCGAAACGAAAGGGGTGCTTATTTGACATATTTGATCAATCATCAATCAACATTCTTGTGACCCATTTGCTTCGGAAATACCCACTGGACATAGTCACAATTTACAGGGTGACTACGTGTGCGCATATTTCCTAAATTCTCTGTAATAAATATGAGTTTCCATCTGTATCTACATTTATATGTATGTATGTATGTCCATGAGTCACTGGACTTAATTTTTTCACACCAAATCACAGAAAATACCAAAGAAAGCTATGATTAAGCTGTTTATCCGCACTGAAAGAGATTTATATTTATATTCAACAATTTAAATTAATAAAATCCGCCATTATTCTGTTGGAGAAAGAAAGATGCGCCGCAGTTTTAGTTCAATTTAAAAATGTCAACGCCATTTTATGTAGACAGCAACTAAGGCAACAACAAGCCGCGCTGAAATTAGAGCTCCAGGAACCAGCAAAATGATAGCCACATAATTGCTTGCACGCACACATACACATACATATACACATGTATTTGTACCCATAATCACTCACTACGCGCAGCAAAGAATTCAAGACGCTGCAACAACAATAATAAAAACAACAGTTCGTACATCTCAGCCGCCATCTTTAAAACGGATATTCTTAATTTAATGCGAAGACGTACGCGCAATTTAGTAGGAGCGAGCGTAATCGCTTAGTCTCATCGCCATATCTGCCGGCAGCGGTGGCGACGGCTATCCGACGAGCGATGGAGGCGCACACAGCCGAGCTCGAGTGGCGGCCACAGCCGCTGTGTGTTTGCATGTGACAGCATTGGCTGCTGAAATAAGTATTTACAGAGTTGCTCGTAAAATGAACGTGTGGCGGTGGCGTTGGCGCTGCTGGTGGTGGGGGGTGACAGTCGAAAGCCAGCAGCGGCAGCACGCAAATTGCAGTTAATTCAATTTAAAATTTTAAGTGACTGCAATGAAGAAGAGCAAGACGACTGCGCGAGTATGTGTGTGTGTGTATTGTTGTGATGAGGCAGGCTACTGACGTGCATGTATCCATGTCTTCAAGAGTTTGAATGGGGTTTTCTGTAGTTCTATATATCTTACATACATATAAGCGCGTAATAAAATAAACTAAGAAAAATGTTGGAAACCTAATGAGTCTTAATTTATAAATAACTGTGACCTTATATCACCCATTTATTTGATTATTTTTGCGGTTTTCAGCAACCTATTTCATTAGAAATAAAATATTTTATGAGCAAAAAAGAGTACTTTTTTGACAGTTTTAAAATTGTTAAATCATTCTTCAAAATCTATGTTGTCCCCTTCAAAGTAATTCCCTATGGTTCCAATATACTTGTGCCAACGTTTTTTCCAATGCTCGAAAAAGTTGATAAAGTCAATTTCCGGAATAGTCTTCAATGCGTATACCGATTCACGTTTATTATCTTCAATTGACTCAAAACGGTTTCCACGGAGAGCAGTGGCGTAGCTACAACTTCGGGCGCCCGGGGCCAAGGATGTTCTGCCGCCCCCCTTTATCTACATATCTTCAATTTTCATGATCTTCGATATTAAGTATATAAAATTTAGGAAGCTCCAAAATTCCCACAATACGGTTTTTGAGGAAATTGATAGTGAATTTACAAGACATCTTATTAAAAGCCATAGAAAAAACCCATTTTCGCCCTATATCTTGTACACTTTTGACACAATTTGCAGGAATTTTTGCCCAAATTGGAGTTTTTAAATACCATTTTCGAAAATTTGGAGAAATAAAAGTATTTGTTACATTCAAGGCATAGAATAATTGTGAGAGTGACACGTCGCTAGACAAAGCTAGAAAAGTGCAGCTTTAAGTTCTTTCACTATTTTTAAGAAAGATATAAGCCAAAAGATAAGACTGAAGAGTATTCGAGTAAAAATTAATCTTTTTCATTGTTATTTAGATTATTACATTGTGAGTGTACAACTCTTTATCTTTTATAATAAATTTTGTAAAACAATTTGTTGAAGTATTTTTCTGAATATTAAAAATCAGCGAAGATCGTTTTGCCGCCCCCAAGACGTTGCGCCCGGGGCGACGGCCCCCTTCGCCCACCTTTAGCTACGCCACTGACGGAGAGATCGTTTGAGTTTGCTCAATAGCCGTTATTGATTGAAAATTTGGCGAAAATCTCACGAAAAATGAACTCAGTATAAGTCGTTCCATTTAAATTTAAATAATCCAAGAGTTGTCGGTCCATAATCCTTGTTGACAGTTTGGACAGTCGGAAGGAATTCGGAATGCACCACACTTCGATAATCGACGAAAACTGTCAGCATAACCCGCTTTGTAGAGATTTTTTCGGCTTCGGCTCACATATGTAAGCTACGATATACGGCCGATTGATCGTCTGTTTCCGGGCCGCAAACAAAAATCCAAGACTCATCGCCAGTAATAATACGTTTCATAACATCTTGGTAGTTGGAAATCATTGTTTCACAGATGCTAACGAGACGCTGTTTTTCAAAAAAATTGCTGATTTCGGAACCAATCGTGATTTCACTTTTATTAAGCCCAAATTATCTTTCAAAATTGTTTTCACTGATCTTACTGATATTGCAATGACGCGTTAAGATCTCTGACTGTAAATCGGCGATTATAAAGCACCAGTTCCTTTATTTTATTGACGTGTTGATCATCAGTTGATGTTGATGGCCGTCCTGCACGTGGTTCGTCTTCAACGCGTTCTCCTTCTTCTTTGAATAATTTGTATCAATTAAAAATATTTGCTCGCTAGAAACAATTATTATCGAAAGCTTATTCCAACATTCTGAACGTTTCGCCAAACAGAAATTTGATTCCGCACACAAAATTTAATGGAATTTCTTTGTCGAAAACTTTCACTCATCGTAAAAGACGCCGAATGCTCTTTATATACTTCAGAAAGCCAAGCGTATACTGAACAGTAATGATTATTTTGATGGGGCATTTTGCACAGATGTCAGTGACAGAGTCCGTTGTGATTTATGTGAGTACCTGCCTGCGAAGGCCAAACCTCACGGTGCTTTCCATTGCTAGAAGCACGTAGATCAATACAATGCGTTGATCAGCGCCCCAAAGCATAAATACATTCAGCACTCATAAGAGGCCGACCTAAAGCTCTTCCGTACTCTGGGTCCCGCACCCGGCCGCAATACGACTCCACATAAGACTAAATTTTTAGTCGCCTCTTACGACAGGCATGCGTTACCACGGGTATATTCTTTCCCCTCCAACCCAAAAGGGGCCCCTCTACTCGCAGGGGGGAGATGTCAGTGATAGTCATACCAACCTAAAAAAAATATTTCGTCGAAGGATTTTCACGCGAAATTAAAAAAAAAAAAAACGTTAACTTCGTCTGCACCGAAACTGATATACCTTTCACAAGTGCATTTCTTTTAGTAACTATGTGTTTACTTTATATGGAAGCTATATGCTATAGTAATCCAATCTGAACAATTTTTTCGGAGATTATATTATTAACTTAAGCAGTAATCCAATTCAAATTTCGTGAAGATACCCCGTTTTCCATACAAAAACTTTTTCCGATAGTTCAGTTTGTATGGCAGCTATATGTTATAGTGGTCCGATATCTTAGTGTATACTTTGTGGGCAAAGCTTTATTTTGATAATGTCGTTGATCGTCTCTCTACATGTATACTGCAAAGTTAACGAATAATTTGGAATTTGAAATAGTCATAATATGGGAAGTAGTCGTTGTTGTTGTCAGCTTCTGACGATGCTAACAAACTTTTTGTTGCCAAAAATGGAAGAACTGAACTTGGTTGACATGTGGTTTCAACAAGATGGCGCTACATGCCACACAGCTCGCGATTCTATGGCCATTTTGAGGGAAAACTTCGGAGAACAATTCATCTCAAGAAATGGACCCGTAAGTTGGCCACCAAGATCATGCGATTTAACGCCTTTAGACTATTTTTTGTGGGACTACGTCAAGTCTAAAGTCTACAGAAATAAGCCAGCAACTATTCCAGCTTTGGAAGACAACATTTTCCGAAGAAATTCCTGGGCTATTCCGGCCGAAATGCTCGAAAAAGTTGCCCAAAATTGGACTTTCCGAATGGACCACCTAAAGACGCAGCCGCGGTCAACATTTAAATGAAATTATCTTCAAAAGTAAATGTCATGAACCAATCTAACGTTTCAAATAAAGAACCGATGAGATTTTGCAAATTTTATGCGTTTTTTTTTTTTAAAAAAAGTTATCAAGCTCTTAAAAAATCACCCGATATAACAGATTAGGTTGATATGGGTCAATTTCTGGTTTCAAATTACTGAAATGTTGCATATTACCTAATAGGTGGGCGGGGTCACGTTTATTGTCCAATTTTGACGATATCAGTTTGCGCACTGTATCAATAGTTTACGGAACAAGAACTGATTTTGGGCGAACTCGACGAAATTCGTCTTGTAGTGATCTACAAACTCGATTAGCTTCACCATACCATCGATAAAAACAGGTCCTTATTCGCAAAAAACTGAGTTAAATTCAACGATCCACTATTGCAGAGATAATCCATTTAAAAAGTTCGAAATTAGGAAATATAAAAGGCAACCTATTAATATTAGTACTGGGTGTTCCATTTCGAGGTTCCCTAATTTTTTAATGAAAGAATACAGAAACTTCAAATTTAATGGAGAATGTTTATTATATTTCGATTCGATACATTCTTTGGAATTTATTGTTTTAATATTATTTCTTACCACGGCTACATTTCAGATGTTCCACCCGTTGAGTCCAATTTTCGATGACTTCGTTGAGCATTTAGACTGGTAACTGGCGAATGACAAACGTAAAGTTTTGCTCGAAGGCCTGCATCGAAGCAGGATTGTCCGCACAGACTTTAGATTTTACATATCCCCACAGAAAAAAGTCTAACAGTGTGATATCACACCGGCCGAAAACGTGAAATTATCTAATCACTGAAATGTTGTCTCAATAAAACCACTGATTGATGCGATGGGTGGGAAATGGCGCCGTCTTGTTGAAACAAAAAGTCGCCTAGTTCACAAGCTTCAATTTCGGACATCAAATAGTCGTTACCATGGCGCGATAACGGTCGCAATTGACGGTTACGTTCTCGCCGGCATAATTTTTGAAGAAATATGAACCGATGATTCCACCGGCTCACAAACCACACCAAACCTTTATTTTTTCTGAATGAAATGTCAACTCTTGAATCCTTCAGATTGATCTTTGGCCCAAATGCGGCAATTTCGTTTGATTAGATACCCATTGAGCCAGATATGGGTCTCATCGCTGAACAAAATTTGGCTCGAAAACGTCGGATCTTTTTAAGAGCTCATAGAGCGAAGCGATGTCGCTTGGGAAAGCCGAGCGCCTTCCGTTCTTGCACAACCTGTATTAATTACGTGTCCAATTTAAGATCTCAATGTAGAATCCGGCAAGTCATTCCATATGTTAGTCCGAGTTGCTGCGAATCGGCTCTCCACGGTTTTCTTGTACATTCTTAGCTACGGCTGTTATGGTAACATTACCTTATCTAATATTTTGACGTATTCCACTTTATCCAAGGCACCTTCAGTCAAGATAACTCAACAATATGAAAAGTTATTTCCTACCACGATTTTAGATCCGCTATGTTGCACGTGAATGTAACTCTTTAAAGAAAATAAATTTCCATTAATCGGAAATTGGAAAAAAATGGTCACTATTGAGAAGATTGAACGAGTTTTGACAGAATTTTCGCTTCTTTATTGCTCTTATTCGTAAAATCTTAATTTTGTATGCTTGAGAGTTAAGTTACCTCAATTAAAATACTGCTACACAATAATAAACATTCGCATATACATACATACAAACATTAGAGTAACACAGCCATTACTCAGGCCAACTAAATGCTGATACGTGTTGCACAAAGTCTTTAGTTGCAACAAAGCAAATTGCTGACCGCGACAAATTGCTTTGCGAGTGTCTTACAGGCGAACATAAATACAAAACCAAATATATATGTACAAACATACATACATATAACTGTGAATATTCAATGTTTATGTGTAATACATATGTTTGTTTGTATATGTGTGTGTGTGTTTGTAGAGAAAGGCGCATTCAATGGTTTATGGTGTTTGGATGTGTGTGTGTGTGTGTGATTACATTTATTGCCTTTGCCACCGATTTCGCTGCCACTTCAATTTGAAAATGTTGCAAAGACGCAAATGACAATGGCGCACGAACAAAGCCGAGCAATGATGAGGGCAGCGCAGCAAGCGGTGGGGCAACAAAAATCAAGCGATGGCGGATTACTGTCGTTGTACAGAGATAAAGATTTTATTAGCTGACAAATGTATGTGTAGGTGTGTATATACATATGTATGTGTATACGTGTGTATATGTGTGCACATATGCTTGTATGTGCGTGTGTGTCGCCTTGTTGACGCTGACATTAATATGTGGCAGCAATGATAGCATTATCAGCAATTGCGCTACTTGAAAGCAGCCAATTTGTCAGCTACAACAACTACAGCAAGCAATAACAACAACAAAAAGTAATTGCAACAGAACAATGCGCCGAGTAGCCAATATGAAAACGGCAATAACGAACGCTTTCAACAAAAAGAAAAACCCACAAAAACTCGGAGCTTAATTCGCCGCGCGCAGCCGAGACCCCAAGACGAGCCAAAGAAATCTTTTATTGCCTGCAATGGTATGCCATTTGCGAAACGAAATCAATTCAAGTGAAATGCTATTTATTGCGCATACGTGGCGGGGCGGTTGGAGGGTAACCATACACCCGCACAACGGTGCTTACGGTGACGGTTTTCGGGGGCCGCACCGGGTCTTGACATTAAAATGAAAATGCCGCACATTAAATTCATTCAATTAAGTAAGCGGCCAATTTGCCGATTGTAATTCACACTTGTGAGCGGTCAGCAGCAATGGCACCTACACACACACACCCTCGTGCTGCCTGCTCGGACCTCACACCCTCGCAACACTTTGCTGAAAGGAAATGCATCATCAGCAGTTCGCATTCAAAGTTGCACGAAAATTAAAACGAATTGGTTTGAACTGGAAGACACGTACATACATGTATGTATATGTGTGTGTGTGGTATAAGTTGGTGCGGGGTGGCGTTGCCAGCTGTAAATGAGGAAAAATGCTGCGATTGCAGTTAGGCGACTACAAGTGATAACACGTTTCGGTGACCGGATAATCGCGCGAGATGCGAATTGTTGTAGGTGGCGGTTGGGCGGAAGCGCTGCCGCGCCCGCTGATGTGGTGCTGAGTGGATGGCGGATGGTGGGTGCGTGTGAATCAAAAGTAGTTGAAGCACAGATTTGCTGGCGTTGTGCTTTTTGACAATTATACAGGAAATATATGCTGGTATTCCAAGGCTGCGGCTGGTTGCTCAAGAATCTGAGGTTCTAAAAAAAAAATATTTTGTTTATAAAAAAATATATGTGACCTGGTCTATGAAAAGGGGGCTTAGGTGTCAAAAAAAAGGAGAACAATTAATGAGATAACGAGAAACTGACGATTATTTTTAACAGCTTTTCCCAGAAAACTAGTTTTCGCACGTTAGCCCCCTTTTCGTGGACTAGGTCACATATAACCGTTGCGTTTTTTTCGTAGTTTTATTCATTGTTATTCTCCTTCTGAACTTATTTGATAGAAAAGTAAACTTTAGCATGAAAAATTTTAACCGACGCTTAACTAAAGTTCACTTTAGTGCATCTATGAGTCATTTTTACAGTTATAATTTACGATACAAACTTCCTGAGAAGCTTCCCTTTTAGTATATTGAACTTCAGAAGAAAAAAAAAAAACCGTCCGTTAACTAAAGTTCACTTTAGTAAGCCAAAAGAAAATTATTGCTTTAAGTTTTAATACATTATTAGTCACCTGTTGAACTTTACTTACAGTAAAGTAAACTTAGGTATGAAAAATTCTATCCGTCCGTTAACTAAAGTTCACTTTAGCTAACTACGAATCACTTTAGCTTCATTTTTAAACTATAATTTACTTTATTTGGGAAACCTCACTTTTAATAAATTGAACATTAACAGACAAAAATCTGACCGATAACTAAAGTTCACTTTAATCAAAAAAAAAAATTTTACTTTAAGTTGTAATACATTAACAGTCTTCTGTTGAACTACACTTACAGTGTTTTAAACTTTAGCAAGAAAAAATTTAACCAACTGTTAACTAAAGTGAACTTTCCCTCTGAAAATTTATTAAAGTTTCAATTTACATTTTTAGTCTCCTGATGAACGTCACTTACAGTAATGTAAACTTTTACGAAAAAAATTATTCGGCCGTTAACTAAAGTGCACTTTAGTTGACTAAGAATCACTTTATGATAATTTTTTAGTTATGATTTACATTAAAAGTCTCCTGGGTAGCTTCACGTCTAGTAAATTGAACTTCAACAGAAAAAAAATCCGACCGTTAACTAAAGTTTACTTTAGCCAACATCTGAACAATTTCTTAAAGTTTTAACTTACATTATTAGTCTCCAGTTGAACTTATCTTATAATAAATTAAACCTAAGCAGGAAAAACACAACCTACCGATAACTAAAGGTAACTTTAGTAAAAAAAAAAAATGATTGCCTCGTCTAGTGCTGAACTTAATTTTCATTTCATGACTGGATAACTTTATCTCGAGAAATAATTTATCTGACCGATAACTAACGTTTACTTTAGTTAAACAATAAATATTTTTTTAACTTTAACTTAAATGTGTAGTGTTTTGCTTAAATTGACATAGACAAAAAAAACCTTTAACAAAAATAACTTAACCGACCGATAACTAAAGTACAGTCTTGTAATTTCGCAACTGATTTCTTTAGCGAGTTTTTAACTTAGTATAATCAGCTCTTAAATCTTGAATGGGGTTTTTTGGAAACATTTTTCGGACTCTAGATAATTTTAAGTTCTTTTTTTCGGAAATCCGAAAATTTCCAAAATTAATCGCTAATTATAAGAGAACATTAAAATCTGTTCTGTTTCTATAAAGATAAGGTTAGGTTAGATGGTTAATCGAAGATCGCACGTGTACTACAAAATGCAGTCCTTTGTGAGACCATAAAAAAGAAGAGCTGCTGTTTTCGAACTGAAATATGTACCCTCAGTTGACAAAAAGCTCAAAATGAATTCATAAGGATCCTTCTTGAATGCTCCAGTACATCTGAAGAGCTTTGAGTTAGCCGGCTATGGTTATCTTTTTCTATTCAAATGACATCCTAAGCACTACAGTATTTTGATTTCTACAAAAATCCAGCAAGCTAATTAACCTTAAAGCCCCCAGCCTACATGACCTTCCAGACAGACTTCCAACTTTCAACTTCTGAATTCTGAACTTGCCACCTACCATTTCACTAACCAATCTCCTTCATATGAGTGCTAATAGTGCGTAGGTAGACAATGCAAATTTTATTAATATTCCGCTTAAGCCTACAAATGTATAATATTGCGTTTCGTAGGTGCTACATATCCAAGAATAGAAAAACCCAATAACGAAGTGTAAGTGCATGACACGTCCACATCCAGCGCTTGCAACGTCACAAGCTCTTTTGATTACTGTTGCCATCGTCTAAGCATTCAATACTTTACTTTCCTTTCCCTTTGTATATACAGTCGAACTTCCATAACTCGAACTTCTTTAACTCGAATTTTCTCTAACTCGAACTAAATGGGTTGGCAGTAGCATTAAGAGAGTAATTAACATATAAATTTCCTTCCGTAACTCGAAGTTCTCCATAACTCGAACGAAAATACATAATTATGACTTCTATAACTCGAAGTAATGTGCTTTTCTCTCATTCTACAACTCGCAGTATCCTGGCCTATAACTCCAAGGCCTTTTTTTTGAAGAATGGGTTCTAAATTTGGATAAGCGCTTTCAAAGTACTGGCCGAAAAATTTTATTGTTTATTGAAAATTACCCAGCACATTCTAAAGACGTACAAAGCAAACTGAAAGCCATTGAACTGGCATTTTTTCCACCGAATATGACCTCTAAATTACAGCCGCTGGATCAGGGAGTAATTCAATACTTGAAAGTTTTTTATCGTACCAGAATAGTAAAAGAAGCACTAAAGCGTATAGAGGCAAACGAAAAACAAGATATTACACTTACGGATTGCATCAATCATGTAACAAAAGCATGGGATATTGACGTCAAAAATCAAACCATAGCGAATTGCTTCAAAAAAGCTGAATTTGGTCAATACTCTGAATGGGAAGAGGTAGATGACATACCTCTGACTTTTTAAGTACTACTGATGAATATCGAAATGTAATTGAAGCTGATTACGAAGCATGGTTAAAAGCAAACAAAATAACTTGCAGTGCTACTCTTCAGGATTATATTGCAGTAGATAATGACCTTTGCAAAACTGGCTTTCCTACAGATGCTGAAAGTGCTGAGAATTACTGCCCTGAATTAGATGATCCAATATTAAGCGGAACGGAGAGTGACGGCGAGGGATTGGTAGAAGAAACTATTCACCAGCCTCCAAATGCTTTCCGAACATTGAGTTTATATTTGCAAACAAATGATACTACAACTGATGAGCACTATACGGCTTTAAACAAATTAGAGTCATTTTTTACTGAAAATACAAAAAAAAAAGAAAATTTTCAGTCACTAATTTCTGAATACTTCACTTCACTGTAACTTATTACAGTTTTCTGTAATGTGTGTTTTAAACAACAAATACATATTCATCATTTAATATACTCTAAAGTAGCAATTGAGTTTCTTTTAAAAAAAAAAATTTTTCTATAACTCGAAGTCTCCCTAAGTCGAAGTTTTTTTTGGGATAATAGTGATTCGAGTTATGGAAGTTCGACTGTACCTCCTACGATATCAGTGTGTCCACTGTCCATTGTAATTGACAGTAATTTTCCGCTTGACGCGTCAGCAACTTGAAAAGCTTTGTAGCATGCAGAGATGTGCTTTGTGGAAAAATTATTTTCACATAATTAAACTTATGCGGTGATATTAAAGAAGTGCATAAGGGTATAAATTAATGGTTTAGGAAATTAGTGAAAAAAATGTTTCGAATTGGTGACTTCTTAGAGTAAACGTTTGGTGCCTAACAATTTTTTGCTGGACTCATACTAAAAATTTTAATAAGAGCAGAAGTCCGCAAAGTCTTAAAAGCTCTTTAATAAAAGCTTTAATAGTTTCATGGGATATGAAATATGGGCCTGGGTAAACATAATACTGAGTCACAGTAGAATAGGAGAACATTTTTTTCTTATTGCCACAATCTCAGCGTAGAATATAAGTATCTCTTTGAGAAAACAATTCCATAAAAGGCTCTTCAGAGAATACATACCACAAAATTCTTGCTCTAATCGACGCTACTTTTCATTGTTTTAGAGCTTACTTCGGTTTACCCATGATTATCAATTTTTTTTAAGGTATTTAGTTCAAGTGCAGTGTATATAATTATATATGTACATATGTAAATATGTTAGGTGAATCTATGAAGAGTCACATTTAAGAGGAAAAATCTTCTACGGGTAAAAAGCATGAATCTCAATTTAGTCCCTCTTCATCCAATGGTTTATAGGTGTTACTAAGCTCTCCCACTTAGCAGCTGTTCAGTACCATTAAAGACATAGTTTTATAAAGATTCACCTGGATTCCTAGAATATTTTCAAAAAGTCTAAATTACTTAAAATTCTCACCATTTTAAAATGAATCGAGAAGTTCAGGTGAGTTAGTTAACCAGAACGAAGCCATTTGGAAAGGATGTAACGGTATCAGAAATATTTCAGAAACTCTAAATAAACCCTAAAACAGCTCCATATCTTCAGCAAGACTCAATTTGGGTTTATAGGTATACTTTCGATTGCGAAACCAGCTGATATCGTAAAAGATTTGTCCTTACCTTGTTTTGAAGACCGTGGCGAGCCGATTCGGTGCCATTTGCAGCAACTCGGGCTGACGTATGGAACGACTTGGCGCATTTTACGTCGAGATTTTAAAATGAAAGCGTACATTACAGCTTGTGCAAGAAACTCTACCTTCCCAAGCGACATCGCTTCGCTCTATGTCTTTTTGAAAAGGGACGAAGGGATTTGGGAGAGCAAACCTGAAGAGATTCAAGAGCTGTCATTTCATTCAGAAAAACAACGGTTTGGTGTGGTTTGAGGGCCGGTGGAATCATCGGTACATATTTCTTCAAAAGTGATGCCGGTGAGAGCGTAACCGTCAATGGCGACCGCTGCCGCGACTATTTGATACCTGAAATTGAAGTTCATGATCTCGGCGACATTTGATTTCAACAATACGACGCCATTTCCCATACAACGAATTAATCAATGGATTTATTGAGAGAACACATCGGAGGGCAGACAATTTCCTTCTTTGGGCCGTTCGATTGGACACCAAAATCGTGGGATACCACACCGTTAGATTTTTCCTGTGGGGATATGTAAAGTCTTAAGTCTTCGAGGACAATCTCGTTGTCATTTGCCAGTTACCAACCAATATGCTAGCACGAGTCTTCGAAAATTGGATGACGGATGGACCATCTGAGACGTAGACGTAGCCAAAATTTGAGATATTCTTCAAAAAGTAAATGCAAAGAATGTTTTTTCGAATGATAATAAATATTTTTTTTTTTTAAGTGGGGAACCTCGAAATGGATGACCCTTTATATAACTTAAACAACATTTTGTCGTACAACTTTACTCTCTTCGAATAGCGCCAGCCCACCCCAGACTGAAATGAATGGAAAAACTCTTTGTTGTTCCATCGACATCTTCCTGGACGGCTGAGGTATTATTATGCAAGTTCAACCAAATTACAGTTTTTCCCAACTATCCGTATCTAAACGGTCGCCAGTAACTTCTTTCCCAATATAAACCGCAGGAGAAATAGCGAACTTTTCGTCCTCAGGAAATATAGACTTTCTTTAATTATACTGGCCTTGGTTTCATTGCTATGCATGCGGTAAGGTTAAAAATCTGATCTGATGTCAGTGTCCGAAGCTGCTGCGAAGAAGAGGAGGTAGAATTAGATCAATACTTTCTTCTGAATCGGTCTAATTTTGCGAAACCAAAAAAAAAAAAATATGACGGATTTCACACCTTTGGACAGCCAACTGCGCTGGAAGAAATAAAATTTACATGCCTAAGCTGGTATGGATACATCTTTGTCGGTCCTTTAAATTTAATTTAAGGAGTTTCTTTACTGGAATTTTGTTTCTGAAGTCTCAAAAGACTGGCTCTAATCACTTAAATCTAACCTAATTTAACCTTCCCTAACGCTGGATCTTAGTAACCTTAGGTCGTTCAACCAGTCGGCCATTCCACCAATCAGCCTAAGCTCACTTCAGAATTGCTGAGGCTCGCTACCTTCAAGATTTCCCAATAATTTAAAACAACAAAAGCTTCTCCTCACTGAAAACCACATAATTATCAAGACGTACGTTTCGTGCACTTTAACTTCAAGCAATTAACACAGCGTTGGCAGCTCATTAACAAACTTGCAAGTGACAATTCCACTCGAAAACTTGACTCAAAGCAAAGCCGTAACTCAAACTGAACGCGCTGGTTATAGAACTAGTAAAGACAAAGCGACCGCAATAGAGTGACGCCTCGCTAAAGCTCTGGGACACCTCGCTGGACGCGCATACAAAGTTAAAGGCGAAACTTTGTCCAGCTAAAACAAGCTCAACTAGATTAGTGGACACAACGCATAACTACATACTCATTGCGAGTAATCAAAACTGAAGGTAAATGCAACCCTTCACGCTAGCTTTAAATTTGCTTCGCCGCCTATAAACCTCGCTTCGTTGTTACTACTCGAGTGTTGCTTGTTTCCTTCGTAGACTTGCGTCCGTCGTCCATTGTGCTGCAAGTGCGACTCTGAATCCGCTAACTGGTCAGTTATGGCAATACTTGGCATGCTTGTTCCTTCCATTACTGTTTACTTATGAGTTCTCTTGCTCCTGTCAAGTTGTCTCACAAGTGTCAGTTGACTGTCCAGCAGCGGCCGGTCAAGCTTAATAGAAGTTTTCTGTGCTTGTATGTGTGTGTTGGGTGCAGTGTCCAGCTGCACATTCGCATTGCGTGTTGCGCTTGCGGCACTTTTAGTTTTCTTCGCTTTTCTTTCTCGACTTGGAAGTCAAAGTTTTTGAAAGATTAAAATCTTAGAAATACTGGCACTAAGTTTACATTTAAAGTGAATTTAATTTAGCATTTATGAGTTTGTGGCACACACTTATCCGGCATTTCTTGCAGCCGAGTTCATGAAGAGAAGAGAAAAGGTGCACAAATGATTTGGAATTCGGTCCTTATTTGTGTAAGCTACTAAATTATGCAGTTTAAACTGTTTAAGTTTACCTTGCAGTTTGGTGTTTATGTACCCTTTTCCGCTACAATCGTACTTTGATATTATACCTCCGAAAGATCTCAGTGAGCTTTGTAACACTGAATAAGCGTAAATATCAGCTGTGGACTCAACTATGAAGATCAGTACTTTTAGATTTCACCTGCTTACCCCACCTTGACTACAGGGAAGTGCAGTTTTTACCGGGGTTGGTTCCCAAAGCTCTCTGCCAAAGGATAATTGCAAATCTGTTCTCTAATCCCCGTTAGGATGGTAAAAATTAGATAAGCTGTCAACGAGGTCATCCAACGGTAGGCCCAAAAAGCGTGCAGTTTTGACGAAGTCGGATCTTAGGGAGACGGTTTCAGATATGTAGCGTTAGCAGGGCATGCAAAGAGGTGGTTAGTGCGGGGACTTGTTGCACGCTGCACATATGTTTGATATGTCAGGATGGATTCTGGATAAGTAGAAGTTTAACTATCTATAGTATGCAGAACGAAGCTGCGCAAGGGACACTCAAGATTTACGCGGCAACTCGAACTCGTCGTCTGCCATGGGTGGTGGTTTGACTTCAAGTTCACCATACACTGAGAGGGAGTTGGTGAAGGTGTTAAGGGCTCCATTGTGAACAGAGATCAGTACATGTCTTAAGTTTGAGCGAAGTCTGGTCGGCGTATTGTCTTATGTCGTTGACTTAGTTGAGAAAGGACCTCTTTATGTCCCTAGGAAACGATTCCGCTACAAGCAGGTGTCTGCAGGGATAATTTCAACGTAAGCATCCCAACATAAACTTCTCGCAAAGGATGCAGGATGGTCTAATTGGGAGCAGCGTTCCTCACTGTGCAGGTGTTCGATAAGATGTTGTAGTCCGAAGTGCAGTGTTATGACATGTCTGTTAGCTTTCTCGCCTGCGTTTCACTGCATCCAGGCGACCATATTGGTGCGGCGTAGTTACTAAGGACCGGCCGGCCGATTGCTTTGTATGTTGCCAACAACGTTTCTTTTTCTTTTTCCCATTTGCTGCCGGCTAGCGACTTAATGATTTTGTTGCGGTTCTGGATTTTGGCCATAATCGCGGGCGTGTGAGGAGTGAAGGAGCATGGATAAATCAGTCATTTCAAATGCTGCAGACGGCAGCTCTTGGTTCAATACAAGCATCTCAACGAATAATTATATTTTCCATACACTTCTTATAAATCTCGGCTTCATTTGCTCCAGATAATCCTTTTTTGTTTCGTTGTCGTCGTTCCTTTAACCTTTTCGATGTTTCCTTCATTACTCGATATGCATGGATGACTCATCCGTAAGTCAAAGTTTCTAAAGACTTTGCGACCTACTTTGTTTGATTGTGTTCGTGATAAAGTACATTACCCAAAACACTTTTGAATCTTTAGCCATGATTCCCCTGGAAGTAGAAAATTTCTCGCAAATGGTGGGTGCACAATAGGGTCGGTTTAGGGCTTGAAGGTAGTCCTAAGGTGGAAAACTTTACTGCACTTATGTGCGAGTCCTGTGTAAAATGGAAAGCTGTCAGTGAAGCGGCGTCTCTAATTATGCTAAGATTGAAACATTTTCAACCGATTAGAAGTAGGTTTGTTTTAGCGGAATAAAATCCAGCACTCCAGCTTTCGATGCTTCCTCCTACTATAAAAATGGATTAGTGTGGGGAATAAATACTTTTAAGCTAAGTAGGTGATAGATCCTCAGCATAATTCCAAGGCTGCCGGATTTGACGGATTGAGGCGTAGGAGCTTCCTCCTCGGAAAATATAAGGTTATAACGCCATTACTCGATCGTCAGAGCCTGGTTGGTAATTAAAAGAGGGTACCGTATGAAGGAAAACTGACGTTTTTGAGAGACTGGCTATGTTTTTGCATAACTAACCCATTTTTAGTGTTAGATAATTACATTAACAGCCCGATCAGACTTCCCCGCCCCGATCAACTTTGAAGATGAAAGCCGGAACTTCTAACTTTAACTTGTGGCTCCTGTTTTTTTATATTAAAACTTTCAGCACGCTTGCTCGCTAGGAAGAAATTTTCATCAAATGAAGAGGTGATCGGCCTGTTTTGAAGTACAGGCCAAATCGTACGACAAAAATGGTATCAGAGGAGAGAACTAAAATTTTTCAGAAAACCTCATCAATAACGGTCAAAATTAATTAGTTATTCTTTTTTGTCACTTACCGACCAAAGCAGGTTGAGAATAATTCGAATAATAGTTCTTGGTTGGATAGAATCCGGGTAGATTCGGATACCGTAGAACTGGCTGTGGTGGAAATATTTCTATTATTTTCTTAATTTCACCAAAGCACCACAATCACTGGTGGCTGTTAATTTGGGCAATCTGAAAATGAATAAACTTTGTTATGTATTATTTGCGAAGCTCCCACATTCTCTAGATTAATGATCTCGTTATCTTTATAGGGTTATGTTAAGACCAAAGAGTCCCATTTTTCTAGTAATTTATATAAAAACATATCTTTAGGATTGTGGAGAATCAACTCAACTCTTGAAACACGAGCCACACAGCTTATACCACACAAGCACTTTGCGGTGGAGTTGATGGTGAACACATCAAAAATTTTCCATGTTCAGGCTAAAGGAAACTAAGGAACATTATAGGGAGTCATCAAAGTCGAGCTTTCTTTACAATTTTACTATCGCAAACTTAATAAAATGGAATCGGAAGGAGCGTGGAGGATGTTGAGATGCTGGAACATTATCTTTGCAAATATCTAGTCTTCAACCGGTTTAGACGAGATAACTGTCACGGCTCGCAATGTTCCAACTTAAAAGTCATAGGTGGGCTGGAGTTAAAAAAAATATCAGGTGTTTTATAAGACTGCATTGGGTGGGTTGTTTGATAAGACTGCATTGATTACCACTAGAGAACACAATGGTTCTAATAATGGCTTAAGTGCGGTCTGGAGCCGCTGCGATCTGGAGCCGCTGCGCCTGCCTTTTCGACAAACCAATCAAGACGCTAGATATAACCTTCGCTGTTTCTGTAAATAGCTATAAGGAAAGTGGTTGGACGATATTCTGTGGTTCGATACGAAACAAGTTTTCGTTCGAGGCAAGTGTGCTGAGAACATAAAGTTGTTAAAAGAGGAAACAACCGCTAAGAGGTTGAGAAGAGACAAATGTAATTGGTCTAAGACTTGTCAAAAGACTAAGGCTTGTGATAAGTCAAAGGATAGGACTAAGTAAACCAAAATCGCAGATTACAGTATATTACCGGTATTTGTGGCGAGCTAACAGCCGTCGGTAGTGTAAACGATAAAGGATAAGATATCTCTTCTGCATGGGTGATACTAAAGGGAGAAGTTCTTGCCATTCCTGATTGGAGACATTAGCGATCGCGGTAGTACTATATTGGCTTCTGCCGATAAAATTATATTTAAGTGGTTACACCCATAATGAAGTTGAAGTGAAGGATCGAGAAAACAAAGATGGACATTACGAAGAACACATTCATTGCTAGCAATAACTGCTTAACTGATCTTCGCCTGGCATTGACATTCGTTTAGAAAATAAATAAGTTTTATCTCAGGTACCCCATATAGTAATACCTTAATCTATGTGTCTCGCAAGCTGTTATTACCGAATTTTGCATTATAATTACATTTACACGCTAATTGCTGGCCTAATAAACAACATTATGCCGCACAAATTGCCGGTTAATTCAACACAATGCCAAACAACAGACGAAATTCGAGGGAGCGCCCTGCCAACGAATGCAAATTTCTACGCCCAGACGTAAGTTCCGACGAAAAATAGACACAAGCAAGCATATGTCTCTATGTTATTATGTGTGTGTGTGCACCCAACCCGCACAGCAATCAAATTTCGGTTTACAATTTCGCCAACGCCCAGCAAAATAATACGCTGCTTGCGTAGAATACCAAGAATTATGGGAACAGAACGCCCAAATTTCCGATTTATTAGTTTTTTGTTGCTTTCTTCAGCCCTTACGGCAGCGGCTGATCTAGCGATCTGCAGATAATATCCTGATCGACCGCTACACAAGAAATCTGCATGCGAACGCACGGTTGTTTTGATCTCTACTATCGTCTCTGCCCCTCTCCCGCTTTCTCTCGGGCTCTATCTCTCTCTTTCTTACTCATAAAGTACTCGCATTTTGTTTTTTTTTGCTTTTGTTATTCAAATGACGCAGGTTCCCACGAAATCCTGAAAACGAGAACTCATAACCAAGCTGATCCTCTACAATTTTTTGCATTCCTCCTTTTGTCCGTGTGTGTACTCTTTCGCTTATAATTTTAAGGATAATTACAGTTTTCGATTTACACGCAGATACGCAAAGCGGTCGCGTTCAAACAACAAACAATATATGTACATACATAGGTAGCACAACAACAAACACAACGGCAACTTGCTCGTATCTTGCGATCGCTCCACTTTCGTGGCAAGGATCGAGTTGCTGGCGGAACGGTCGGCGCGCTCTTCGTTTTGTGCGGCTGCTTTGCTGGCTGAGGAGGCTGTCGGTTGATTCTCGTTTTATTTTTGGTGAGATTTTTGCGCTGCCTTGATGGATCTAATTGCAAGTATGAGTAATGTACAATAACAACAATAAACGCAAAGACTTATAACAAAGCGGGCAGTAACAAGAAATTAATCGACCCTTTTTTCCGGCAAATTTCGCATTTACTGCGCAAACGAGCCGCTGACGTCCATATATGTACATATGTATGTATATATGTATGTACATATATATGCTTATATCTGTGTGTAGAAATCAGTAGCCGCTGCAGTAGAGGCGGTAGCGAAATGTCAGAGCTCCCTTGATATGAGTAAGCATGCTTGTAATTGGACTAGGCACGCACCGTAAGATTTTCGGTATTTTAGAGCAATTAAAACGCTCAGCGTTCGGCAGTGTCGCCATCAGCGAACCTCAAATCTGCCGAGCGTCTGCAACGGAAAATGCGTCTCAAATTTCATTTTTATACAGTTCCAGTCGTACCGCCACGTTAGCGAGGCACAGATTTGCAGCGTCGCGCCCAGCCAAGAAATGCTTGCAACAACAAAGCTGAGGGAAGACAGTTTCGCAAGTTTTCAAGAGGGTCGTTCGTTTCTTTACGAGAGGCAAGGCCAGAGGTGAGCGCTGCTTGGCGGTAATGTGTGTAACTGTGTTTTACATAACCGAGTTGTTGGCATGCGAGTTGTCGGAGTTGCGCAGGCATGCAACTTCAGGTGTTCAGTCGATTAGTGGTTTTTTGTAGTTTCTATACCGAGAGGATGAGTCAATAGAACGTTCACTATTCAGGTCACTATATCGTCACCGCGTTTCATATTGAATCCTTAGTCTAAAGTCCGTAGTGATATGTATGGAAAATCTGAAAGCGGTTTTAGGCATCGCCAAGTTTCTTACACAAAACTCCCAAATCGATGGTACGAAACTCGAAACTGTGAAATCCTTTTATTCCGTGGGCAGTATTATGTATACATATCTACTAATGGAGGATCAATGGAAGACATCTTCTTCTTTTTTTTCTCTCGTCCGAGGCTGTAGTTTCTTTTTCAATGGGGAGGTTTTTTACATGGCGAGTCCCAACCTGGTGAGGGATGTTTCGCCTTCTCACTTTAGCTCGCAATCAAACGGATGTTCTTTGGCTACCCAGAACATACTTGATCTGAGACCGGAAGTCGTGAGCTGCTGGAGCCATATGTAAAAGAATAATTTCTGGTCATTCCTAAGTGATTGACGCTCAGAGAACTTTCCTCACTTGCGTAAACTTCTACACATGGCTGGACATGACACATGGAAAATTAGGCTGGCTCGAGGATGTTGTGAGACTAGATTCAGAATGCTATCGTTGACTTACTTAATTTAAATAGCAGTCTATGGATTAGACTTTGTGTGTGGTGCAACAAGTTAAGTGTTTAAGCCTTGACCTTCCAAACACGGTGCAGTCAAGAAGGAAGTGTTGAGTTGTTTCCACCTCATCTGCTTCCATACAGCTTATGAAGATGACACCTGGTAGGATTTCAAGCCTTACTGCATGGACGCTAATAGGGTAATGGCTCTTTAGAAGCCTCAAAAATAGGCAGAGTTTAGCCTTGTTGAGGGAAAAGATCACTAGATCTCTTGTGATCGATGTCTAGTAGTAGAATACAAGAGCACACGGGTACACCGATCCGCTCCCATACTACCGATAACGGTTCTAGTTTACATTTACTTGCGATTCCGCTGTGGCCGAGGTTAGACAATCCTCGACCAACGCTCAACGCACTGTTAATGAGTTCAAGGCTATTATCGCAGCTCTGCTATCGGAGTGGATAGTCACTTCTCTGAAGGAAGCTGCACTCCGGAGCAGTAAATCTACTGCTACCTTAATGGCTGTAATCTTGGCATGGATGACACTGCAATAGTCATGAAGTCTGAAACTGGAGTTGATAGACAGCTCCTGACAGTAAACCCCTCTCCCAAACTTCCCTCTAGCTTTGAAGAAGTTCCCTGCCCTTCTCCTCTAACGGCTTCTTTCCACCCACAACTTTCTCGCCGGCTTGGTGACTCCATGATCCAATCCAATAGATCCGGTATAAGGTCAAAGTGAGAGATGATTTTCGAGTATCGAGACATGTATTTTTCTAGAAACCCAGACCCTCTCAGTCTGATGGCAACTTTCGCAGCCATATTCCTTCCAGCGATGTCCACGGCCAATATGTGCAAGATTCTCTTTAATTGAGTTAGGCAATAATCTTCTGGAAACCCGGCTAGTAGTGGGCCGCGTTTTCCATCTTTACTACGACCTTAGACTTGACTGGATAAAATCTGCACATCTTAGTATTTGTTGACTATAAATTTTCTCTTGCTCTGATCTCTTCTAACCTCTGAGATTTCTTAAATCTTTAACGAAGAAATGTACCTTATCCCGCCTTAATACTGGCAGGCGTCTACACCGGGTAACGTTTTATGGAGGAAACATACAGACCGATTCTATTCAAATAATGCAAAGGTAATGAACACGAAGTATCCTGTTATTATTCGACTGAGCAGAACTCAGAAAGAGTCTCAGTCTTTTCTCGGCTGGAAAGACGATCGTGCCTTACCTTGCATAAAAATTAAGTTAAAGAGTGGTGTACAATTTCGTTCCCAATCCTTGATACGCCGCTTATTTGTTGCTTCATAATTACGGCTTTCCTCTTGCGCTGTGGCGGTTTCGATTACTATTTCGTGTTGCGTCGGCAACTGAGCGGATTAGATATTTTTTTAGCTACAAATGGGGACTTATTTCTAGCAAAAAATATTGAATTTCCAAAAATATTTTAGTTCACCGATGCGACACGTAACAACGAAATGTGTGTGGATCCCTGCTCGCTTGAAACTCAAAACGATTTTAGATCTCCAATATTAGTGTAATTGCTGCATTTCCTGCTAACCAACTGACCTAATACGGCAAACTCGATTTTCCGCACAAATAAATACATACATACATATATACATATGTATATATTTTGCTGCACAATATATTCCACTGAAATCCGTTGTTTCGCCTGCCATGTCCTTGCTGTTTTGTTATTCGCAATTTGTTCCGTTCAGCCTCCCACGCATGCGCTCACCCTCACCGGTCGTCATGTTTGTAGCCAGCCGAGCTTTCATTCATTGCATTCGGCCATATCCGCTACGGAAGTGCATTTTGACAGAATGACATTTCAATGGACACGTGGCATTGTTTGGCGCGCTGTCATTGTGACGACGATTATTGTGTGGGCCGTCTGCAGGGTTAAAGCTATGTCTGGCCTGTCAGCTAATACTACTCAGCTGAGGGGCCGGTTAACTGTTGCAATAACGGTAGTACTTGTGTTAATGAAATGGTGGATAAGTGCTCGAAAGAATGAAGAAAACGAAAGAGCTTTTTTAAAAATAAATTATTAGAGCCGGTATACGATACTAATACGAAACATATAAAGACTCTCGCTGAAACATCTATTTTTGCATTACATTAAAGTTATTGCTGATAATACCTGCATTTATCCGAAGTAATGAACAAATTTTTGGATCTCTGATTTTTCTGCTGACTTAGCTTAGAGTTTCATCTTCATAATTGGAAAAAAATCTACATAATTGGAATTTAGAGAGGTTCGGGTATTTATTCATTTTTTTTTAATTTAATTTTTTTCAAATCCCATCTTGAAACTTCCTTGAAAATACCCTAAAAAAATTCCCTGAAAATTTTTGCCTTTTATATTAACATTAAAGACTGGACCAAGGCATGTAAAATTGAAAATATACGACAATCGTGATCTTTTATCTTTAAATTTCTATAGCTCAGAGGAATTTTATGGCATCGCTGTGACTTTAGATACCTATTCCTTAGAATTGAACACTCTACAAAAATGCCCATTGCGACAAAGTCGACTCACACCGCCAAGGTAGTACGGGGCTCTAAACCAGATTTTTCCTTGAAATTCGCATTTTTTTGTATATACCTCGTAAATGACAAGAGCTAAAGAAAAAATGTCCATGACAAACTTGAAGGAAATTTTATTTGCGACAAAAACGGTCCGAGGTTAAAATCGCTATCATTAATACTTCTCGAGATATTATGGTTTCTGCAGAATAAACTGTCGTTTAATTATATAAAATATCAGTTAAACTTTCTGGGAGCTTTTGCATCTCATAGAGGAAATATTCAGAGTTCTGAAATAATCTGGTAATAGTAACTATGTATATTGAATCAAATACATAAGTACAAATTTTTGATAAATAGATATCCTTCTAAGATCCATTGCTATACATCCAAACGCCATTTTATCAAACTTCCCACTATACTATATGTATATACTATATAGACAACTTTCTGTCATTTGTACATCAATTTCATTTTGCCTGGCGAAATCGCTTTCGGCTTCGTGCTTCAAGATGCGTTCAGAGACCGAAGCATATGTATGCATTGAAAGTTAACTATGAGCTTCAATCCGAGCTTAGAAAATGAAAGCCTTTCTCCTAGATGCTTCAGTCAGAGCATAGAGAAAGCAGAATTTCCTCCGATCTCTCTTTAGAAATATAGATGGAGGCAAATTGATATTTCTACCCTCAAAACACCTACTTTTATTCCTAAATCGTAGATTTAATTTTGTTCCAGTTCCAGAAAACCCTTTAAAGCTAAGTAACAACGAGTTTTTCAATCTTTTTTTATCAAGGAAATCGAAAAATTGTGACAATTCACTTGTACTCCACCCTTTAAGTGTACTTGTTTACAGCTTTATCGGCTTAAGCAGGCTAGGACAAAGCCAATGACAAGCTTAAGGCTCATATATTAGAAATATCAGTTTATGGAGCTTCTTAAGCTTCACTTTCCCAAGGTACGATAAAAAGTATTTAAAAGCTACACAGAAGTTTTGTAGTGATACACGTTAATTTCGTCTACACTGAGCTATAATAAAAAGATCGTTAATTTGATTTAGATCGGTTAGTTTGAAAGCAGCTACATGCTCTGTATGGAGATCGAGCGTTGCTTTGGAAATTAATCAAAGACGAATTGCGTTAAGATATCTAAAAAGCTCTCTGTATATGGACTGAAGTGTCATCGATTAAGTTGTATGACAGCTATGTATATCCTGTAAAGAGCAGCCTCTTGAGAGAAAAGAACGTGTGCTAGATTTCAGATCGATATCTCAAATATGCAAAGAGGAAGACGGAAAGCTCTGAAGACAACATTAAGAGTCGAATCTTAATAGTTAAAGAGTAGTAGTTTGAAAGGAAATTGGTTACAGTGAATTCAGAACTTTTTAATTTTTCCTAAACAAATTAGGTAAAGCGTGAGATTATGGACAGAATTTATATACAAGGTGCTCTTCAAAGTAAACAGGATTTTTTGAATCTAGCGCCTCTGGCCATCTATATGTCGACTGGTGCATTAGAATCTGCTATCTTTATCGATTGTCCAGTGAGAATTTCATGACATTTCATTGATTGGAAGTAGAGTTATTGCGTTTTAAGTGTCAGTATGTTTGTGTGCGGTGCGAAAATGGGCCTCGAACAAAGAGCCAACATTAAATTTTGTTTTAAAATTGGTAAAACTTTTACCGAATCATTTCAATTGATGTAACAAGTTTTTGGCGATGATTGCCTATTCCGTAGCAGAGTGCACGCGTGGTTTCAACGTTTTCAAAGTGGTCGTGAGGACATAATTGACGATCAACATGTTGGCCAATCAAAAACCGTGATCACCGGAAATTCCATCGAAACTGTGCGTGAATTCATCAAAAATCAGCCGAAATCATTATTGAAATTCAGGGAAATGGAATTGAACAACACCAAAACATCGATTTATCGCATTTTGATCGAATATTTGGGCTTACGAAAGGTGTGTGCACGGTTTGTTCCGCACAACTTGTCTGACGACCAAAAATTGCTGAGGATCCAACATTCCGTGCGACTTCTTCCTTTTCGGAAAAATGCAATTGCCCATGAAAGGAAAACGTTGTGCAGACGAGAGGACATTCAAAGGGCTTGCACCTTTATACTGGTGGCCATACCTTTTTTTTTGAGTCCTGTTTACTGTGGAATACTCAGGTGACATAAGAAAGGGGACGGATGCAGAATATACTTATATGAATTCGAGGATTTGGACATCTTTTATAAATCTCTTATCCTCTTATCAAAATGTCTAGATCTAAACAATTATCTTTTGTCCACTTCTTAGTCTGTTCTTCCTGTGTTTCTAAGGGTTTAAAACAGTTTGTGGAACCTTTGTTTTGTGAATTTCAAAATTTATGGAATCTTCTGATCTTTCTTCGTTCTAAAAACACTTTTGGAAACGTGAGTTTAATATTTATGAAATATTTCAGTTTCGTGACTCAGTCTTGAATATGTGATGGATGTTCTGCCAAAAAAAGACCGAGCTTCACCTGTTTGCGTAAGGTTTAGACCTTAATCTCTATCTTTCATTCCTGTTTTTCTGGTATTTCTAAGATCTCAAAACAATTTAGGGAATCCTCAGTATACGAATTTGATAAATTATTAGACTTCTTTTAATCTTTCCATGACGTTGATAGAATTTTGGCGATCTTTAGTTGGATACATAGTTTGAAAATATCTCAGTACCGCGACTCAAATTTGGATGTGCGAGGAATGGTCTGCCAAAAAATATCAAACTACATAGTTGTTTTCTTTCTATTTGACCATAAATTGACCTAACCTCACATGTTCGGGTGAGGACCACTAAAAAAATATCAGCTTTCTCAGCACATACTTATGTATATATATTAGTTTTTATAAGCATTCTGGTATGTGAGTGTGTGTAAGTTTTTAAAGTACCGCAACATGAGGCAACCTCAGACACGGCAACAACAACAAATACACTCAAAATGAAAGAAGCCACATGCAACAACAAACTTACCGAAAATGACGGCGGCAACCATATTTAACGGACCAGCCTTAACACATATGCATGCCAACGTGTGTATGTGAGCTTAAGTCGTGGTGGCAACAACATGGCGTTACTCATTAGGCCAGCGAGCGCTGCCAAAAACAAAAGCAACAACAACAACAAGCATATGCTAAAATAAGAAGAAGGAGGAGCAGCAGAAGAGCTGGAAAGCGCGCATGAACCAAGCAGCAACAACAAATTCAACTACAACAACAACGGCAGCAGCAGCGGCAAGTGGTCACGCCAACAAAATAATGCGCAAGCAGAAACAAAAACTTCGCGCAAATACTTGATAGTGGTGGCATGAACACTCCCAATGAACAAGCAACAAGAAGTGGAGAAAGAAAACAGCAAAAAACAATACCAACAACAAATGTTGAACGCGCAAAGGGCAGCAACGAATGAAGCAAAACGACAAGTTAGACGCCGCCACGCAGCAAAGTAAATAAATTATGGAAAAGGCGGAGGTAGCAAAGTTGGCAAGTTGCACGGTTGGTTTGCAACGGTATGCATGTGGCATGTGTGCGAATGTGTGAGTTGGCCGAAATGATGGCGCACAGCGGTCACCGAACGCCATAAGCGGCCTTGCTATAAGCCTGTACAGACATACATACTTATGTGGCATGGTGGCAGCTTTGGCGGTAATACAGTGAGAAGAGGGGAGCTGCGAGTTGCCGACTCGCAAACTCATTTTCGCCTATGCCACACTACACGTAAGTCGCGCACACATTTATTTATAAGTAGACTCCGTGGCCGCTCTTGGCTTATGCGCCTGGTTGCCACAACCAACGCATGTGGTTAAGCTTATCTAATCCGCCTAATGCACACACGAACTTGTTTGTGCCACTAAAAAGTTGTACAGCGCTACAAACACAGCTCAATATATGCAACTAAGTCGACGCATCTTCAAGCCACAGCATGTGGCAGCAACCATATGAAGGTATGTGGCAACTTTGGCATGGCGCAACGCGCATGTGGCAGATAACACTTGGGTTTTCAATATACAGTTCCAACTCATTTTTGCTTTGGTTTTGCATAAATCCATTGCGTTGACTAGGAAACTGCCCAGTCCAGTTCGGCCTGTGCCAGCGTCCGCCGTCTTCCTTTGCTGCCTTGGAGCGTTTTAAGGTTTCCTATTTCGCGACAAACTCGTTTGCATCTTCAGCTGCTGTTGGCCCAGCTGCTCTAACGAGTGTGAGACGCTCAAGCTACCAAACGCATTGCGGCAACTGGAGAGGTGGTACTGCCTGCGCAGTTGCCACACGGCTGTGGAATGTTTGGCAGCTGCGGCTGCTAAGGTGTTTGCTGGTGTCACGCCCAAGCAATGGCATGCCTGTACTTATATGTCGATGTGTGTGTGTGTGATTCCAAGAATTAAGTGACTGGCGAGTCGCTGGTTGGAGGTGGTGCCGCGGCATGTTGGTGACGTTGAAGCCTTGCAAAGTTATTTATTTCCTGGAAGTATTAGCGCTCGCTATTAAGTGTGTTAATTTTGCATGTGTGCTTATACCATTACATGTGTATAATGTATGTATATACTATGAACATATGTACCATAAACATACACACATATAATTTTACTTATGATACTTTCACGTGGCAAGCTTTCAATAAAACTGCTGGCCTGGCAACTAGCGGCCTTTATTGCGTGCCTTTATACATGGCAAGTTGCAAGGTTGCCACATAATCGATAGATCTGAGATATTGACTGTCAGTGTAGTTTCTCCCTGCGGGTATGGGAGGACCCTGTAGTTTGAGGGGAAACCGAATATACCCGCGGTAAGGCATGCCTGTCGTAAGAGGCGACTAAGATCCTGGCCATCAGTCCAGGGCTGTATGGAAGCTCAACTGGTCGTAGCTTCGGCTACAAGGTCAATACCAAAGACTTTAACCTGGTTCCACGGGGAGCAGTAGCCCCTGGAGGTAACTCCAGTCTGCACATTGGGTTTGGCCCTTTGTGGAGATTCGTGGTGGCTGTGGTCAAAACCCAAATCGCGGGAAGAACTGACTTTGTCAGTCGAATGTGGAGTTGCATTGCAACCGGGTGCCGGACCCAAAGTACGACAGTGGTTTTAGATGGGCTTCGAGCCCTACTAAGTTGGTTAGTGTGTCCATGCCTTACCCAATTTTCAGGGCGCTGATCGACGCATTGTATTGATCTGTTGTGCTTTTGAGCACCGTGGAGTTCAGCTGTCGACAGCAGGATCCCACGTTAAACACAATCAGACGTTGTCAGTATAGTTAGACGAAGGCTTAAAAGCGTCGTTGGCGTCGTATATCTCATAGAGTTCATCGTTCCATCGAATGTGATATTGGCCACTGCGCAAAGGACAATAAATCTTTCGCAGAAGCTTTCTCTCGAAAACTCGTAACGTTGACTTATCAGATGTTGTCATCGTTCAAGGCAACGTAGACTATTTTTACCCAAAGCAAAACTCCTTCTGGTAAGTAATTAGCAGACCTCTCTGACAACTTAAATTTCAGTTGCCTTGCTAAACACTCGATTGTCTTAAAAGCAAGCTGTTGAAAAATATTCCTTCTGAATCGTAGAAATCTGGAAATTCTTTCAAATTGCTGAAATTATTTTTAAGAAATTCTACTATGGAGACGATCCTTGATTGGATAGCATTCTGGGTACATTGCAGTCACGTTGATGTTCGTGAATGGTCAATTGTTCGTTGAAGAAAGTGTTGTAAGACGAGCTTAGTACATCTAACACCTTCAGCGACATTCCTGCAACTTACCGATTTTGAACTCTCTGGTCTTAGGATGTTAAATTTCTGCAGTCATAGATTGATCTACTTTCTTCTCGAATACCAATCAGCTTTAGTAATATCTAAGAGCACTTAGCGGTCTAACGCAGTCAATAAAGACTCCGTCACTACCCAAAAAATCCAAATCCAAAAATTATCTATAGTACTCGGCATTCACAGCCATCGCACAAACTCGTATAATTACAACTAAGCCAGTTACCAGTCCAAATGCTCGAACGAGTCATCGAAAATTGGACTCAACGGATGGACCATCTGAGACGTAGTCCTGGCCAACATTTGAAAGAGATAATCTTCATCAAATAATTTCAAAATAATGTTCTTTCGAATGATAATAAACATTCCCCATTTAATTTGAAGTTTCTGTGTTTTTTCTTTAAAAAAGTAGTGAACGTTGAAAGGAATCACTCCTTCGTATAATTAGAACTAAGGAGATATATTTGCTTACGTTCGCACTAACCTCAATTATGACTAATAGAGCTTCATATTGTTTTCTCAAATCTTCAGATCTTCAACAGAGGGGACGATATCTTAGGATTTTTTTATTTCTACTAAGAGCACTTTCCTGGGAGAAAATACATATCTAGGTATTGAGTTTAGTTTACAATTTTGTGTTTTCCATGGAATCACGGCTACGAATTCGTTGAAAATATTGCAGAAGTGTTTTGGGAGTCTATGTACTTTATCACAAACAGAAGTATTGGAATGGCTCAAAATATGCAGTGAAGGTCGTAAAGTCATGGAAAACTTTGGTATCAAAACATCGCAACTCTACAACACTTTAGCGAATGGGACTCAAAACGTGAGCTGAAACAGAAAAAAAGAAAATTCAAGATGATTGTCATGCTGTCGTTATTGCTGTTTTAGGGGCAGTCCTTGTCCATATAAGAATTCGGGATCGTTCCGGTTACGTAGAACTGACTGCGTGGGAACGGAAATTGATGGTTATCATCACGAATTCATTACACAGGGTCAAAGCTCAATAAGTACACCTATTAGGCCGCTTTGAGGGAACTACCTAAAGCAATTCATCGTAAACTATCGATTTTGTGGGCCGAAAACTCAGAGACCTTTCACCTGGATATTGTGCCTTCATTTTATAGCTTGACCGTGATTGACTTATTGGCCTAATTCACAACGAGAATGAAGGCTCAGCAGCCAAGCTTAGCGAAATCATTTCAACAACGCGTTTTTTAAACCCTTTGACCTAAGACCCAGCCTAGTTCAGGAACTTCGAAGCTAATAACTCAAACTAGATAGTTTTTAGTGACATTATATTTTAAGATTTCAAAATCTTTTACGCAGTATGGTAACCCTATTACAACAAGATTTCTTGCTGACACGTTGCCTAGCGCTTAAAACATTGCCAAAGCATCTAAAGCCAAGCGAAGCAGTATCATAAGCGAGGTGAGGCACGCTGGACCTTTCTACATATGAATTAGTTTACACGTGGAGGCAAGTAGATATACAAGTATAAGTACATGTATGTATGTATATGCATATGTACATATATAGTATATAGCACATATAATAAACTAAAATGCAAAATAACATAAGATCACTTTTCATAGTTAAGGAAGAAAAAGCGATAGAATAGAAATCACTCAAATTGCATCAAAATTTGAGCTTTGGTTATAAAATGGTTATATATTGGTTATTTTTATAGTTATATATTAGTTATATATTGGTTATATATTGGTTATGTATGGGTTATATTTGACAGCGGAAGCAGAAATTTCATACTACATACTTATGTACATAAATGTAATAAAAAACTCAATTTTGATTTTTTTGATGATACGTTGTTATGCATTTTAGCTGGCGATATATACGTTTATTTATATGTATAAGTATAAGTAATATAGAATACAGATGTATGCTATCAAACGGCGAAAGTAATTTAAAAGCAATCTAAGAAGTAAACAACAAGGAGACTAAGCAAAGTAAAGCAAAAGCAAACACAACACCAGAAAATGTGAGGGCTATTGGCAACAACAAATCCGGAACGCAACGACCAACAACAACAAATAAAAAGTGAATAAAACTAAAAAAATGAAATAGGGAAAAAAGTTTGCCAGATATTTAAGCCAGCTTGTGTTTTAGCTCGAGCGCGTGTGGTTCAATTTTGCTCGTGCAAAAGTCTGTGTGTGTGAGTGTTTTCGATGGACTGAGTAAGCTTGTGCGCTTAATTGAAGCATGTGTGTGTTAATATACTGGTACATATGTATATTTATAAGCAGCAGGAGGCGAGGAAGTGGGGAGGCAGCCTCGCGAGTTTGCCGCCCAGCATTCGTTCGTTGTTGGGGACATTACTTAAACTCACATATACTATGTACTTACTTAATATATGTATATGTATTTAATACTCATGTGCCCATGCAAATGTGTGAGTGTGCGTGTGTAAATATGTTTATTTGTACTTAAGCGTGTACCTAAAGCTAAGCGTATGCTAAGTAACTGAGCAAATATGCCTAAGAATGCTTGAGTGCCAATGCGACAGGGGTACACAAATAACGGGGAACCGCCTCTAACTGCTGTGCTAATGAGGAATTATGGAGCGTGTGCGAGTTTGGAGTGTAATGATATACTTTTTTGGTTTATATAGCTTGATTAAATATTTTAATGTGTGGTTACTTACAGACAATTTTAGCAAACTCTCATTTTGAAGGTGACAAAAAATTTGTTTGTTACAAAAATTTTAAGTTTTTTTTCTATTTTATATAAATGAAAGATAAAATAAAAATTTCTAAAATTATTTCTCTTGAATATACCATATTATTACATAATTTTAATTGATGACAGACCCAATACTTTTTACACCCACTGTCCTCACCAAATTTTTGTTGATCTATTTGAAAAGACGTTTTCTCATGATATTTAGGTTATGGTGCTTACAACTATATTTATTTTTTATATTTTTTAAAAAAAATTAATTTTTTTAAGTTCAATTAATTTATCTTTTTTTTAATTAAATTCTTCTAACAACATTTTTATTAAAAACTTTAATTAATGTATTTATTTTTTTAATAAAAAATATTTGTTTATATTAATTAAATACAGTTTTTAATTAAACAAAGAAACTAATTAGTTTTACTTTTAATTCATAAATAATAAGTTTTTGAAACAAATTTGGAAAAATTAACAAAATATTAAGGTTATGTTGCTTACAACTATATATACAATTAAAGCAAATTAAATATATTTTTTGAAAAAAATTACAATTTTTTAATTTTTTTTTAATTTTTTATTAAAAAAATTTAATGATTGTTTTTTTTAATTTTTTTTGTGTAATAAAAATTAAAACTAATAAATTTTAAGATCGGAAGAGCACAAAAAAAAATTAATAAATAAAAATTTAATAAAATTAAAATTCTTTTAAGATTAATTTAATTTACTTTGTTTTTAATAGAAAACATTTTTATAAAAAAAATTAATTAGTTTTTCTTAAATTCATAAATTTTTTATATAAATTTAATAATTTTTTTTTTTGAAAAAAATTCACAAAAATTACCAAAATATTTCGGTTATGATGCTTACAACTATATATACAATTAAAGCTACTTTACACATGTTTTTGAAAAAAATTACAACATTTTGTTATTAAATTTTTTTGACAGAGTTTTGTTTAAAAAAAAATTTGTTTATTGTTTTTATACTTTTTTCTAATAAAAATTAAATATAATTTAATTATTTTTTTTTTAACAAAAATTAATTTTTTAATATTAACTTTTTTTATTTATTTTTTTTAACAAAATAAAATTTTATAAAAAATTTAATTAGTTTTTCTTTAAATTCATAAATATTATTTGAGTTCAAACTTCTAATATGATTTCTCTAAAATTTTTATTAAATGTTATTTTTTTTAATAGAGCCATTACTTTTTGAATCCACTGTACGCACGAAATTCTATTTCTACAGTTGAGAAGGCATTTACAAAACATTTTGGGTTATGATACTGATATTCAATTAAAGCAAATTTATATAAAAAAAATTACAAATATTGTTTTTAACTTTTTTTCAAAAATTTTTTTTTTAAATATTATTATTTTTGCTTTAAAAAAATATTTGCTCTTTCTTTTAGTTTATTGATAACAAAATATTTCATTTCAAACACCTGAAATAATTTCTCTTGAATATACTTAATTAAATTATAAACATTTTCATAGACCCACTGTACCCACGAAAATTCTGTTGCTACACCTGAGAAGACATTTACTTTAAACTTATTGTGTTTATTAACAATTTGCTTAAAAATGACAGTTGTAAACCCACAATAAAATACTTAATTTTCCGAAGATTTTATTGAGAATCTTAAGATTAATTCAAATTATTCGAACCGATTGCAGCATGGACCCCAAAAGTAATAAAACATCTTATTCTTTCAAACTTTTAAAGATTTTGTGAAGGCAAAGATACTGTGACATAAAAACTCTCTTAATTAGAAGAGTAGTTCAGTAAGAGACTAGCCTTAAGGCAGAAGTTTGTAATCTCAGAAGCATTAACCTCCAGTCGACAAAAACTAGAGATCTGTTTTAAAAAATCTGTAACTTTGTCTCAAAGATTATGCTAGGTTCGGTGGCGATCTTCTGTAGATGAAGAAGAGTTTATTATATGCTGAATTTGTTTCTGACTCTCAAGAAAGATTTATAATGTCCAAAGAATTAAAACAAGCAACCGATCTCCGAGAAAGATGTTGAATAGGTGGATTTCAAAGGTTAGAATTAGCAACAGATGCCCCAAAAAAAATTTTAAAGTATACTATTGAAGATAACCGGTGTTGGACTCCGAGATAAGGCTCAGTTTTCTGTATAAAGCCATAGCTGGCTTAACCAATCATAAGCGGAAATGGATTAAAAGCAGTTTTTTAAGAGCCTAAACACAAAAAAAGTCTGTAAAAATAAAACTAGGTCATAGAGTAAAGCAAAAAGAAATTGATATAAAGTTAGAACGGATGGCCAGAAATATATACGACTGCTCGAACTAAAGCTGTGTTCGATACGGGAGCGTTAGAGAATAGTCAATTGAACAAACTATATCAGAGTTAAAGATTTTTGTCCTTAATGATCTTTGAGGATTCTGTTTGATTATTGCGTAGTGTTGATCCTATTGTTGTACAGCTTTGAACGTTAAACTATATACTCCTAAAAATGTATCACCAAATCCTCATAGATCGACGATTTGAGGTAACCATAAGTTTATTAAGACGGTTCATATTAATCCCATCCGCTTTACTAGGTTCGCCGAGCGTGTGTCCAACGAGATATTTCAATCTTAGTTTAGCAAAAACTGGGCAATAGAGGAGAGAGATGATTCCACCTCGCAAACAGCGTCCGATAAAATATTTTGCTGCACCGCGTGGCTAATGGCTAAAAGCAAGTAGTCAAGGGAACATCTTACGATTCACTCTGGGCTGAAAGGAAATCGCAGCCGGAAGCTCCGTTTGTTGGCTAGCGCTTATCGAGCTCACGGAAAAACGATGGATCCATGGATCCAGGGCTTGAACGAATCATTGAAGATATTTTGTCATACTTTTGGAAGTTTCTACGATCGAAAGTGAATATCTTATTGAAAAGAGATGAGTTAATTATTTTCAAGATTGAGTTTAATAGTAATGTGAGGCATTACGAAAAACAATTTCGAAGCATCTCATAACCTCAAATATTTCAAAATTTTACATATCGTCACCTAAAATGCAAAATAACGTAACACTTTTTAAAAATTTACAAGCGAAGAAATAACGATATAATAGCAACCACTAATATTAAAACAAATTTTAGTTTTGGTTATAAAGTGGTTATATATTGGTTATTATACAATCATATTGAAAAAAAAATAGAGTTTTCGTTATAAAACGGTTATATATTGGTTATTATAACTGACAACAAAATTTAAGTTTTGGTTATAAAGTAGTTATAAAGTGGTTATTTATTGGTTATCGAAAAATCATATTGAAACAAAATTAGAGTTTTGCATTTTTTGCATTTTAAGTGACGATATATTATATTTTGGAATTCTATTAAACATTTTTCGTTTTTTACATCATTTGGGAATCACTGCAAATCATATTAAATTTCGTTAGCAGTCATTTACTACCTACCTACCTTGTCGTCGTCGATACACGGCAACACTCAACGCAGCGCATCTAATTCCATCGAAGTGGCCTTGCAACAAGGGCAGGTTCTTGAAGCCGGCAACAAGGTATGCACAGCTTTTAAGCGTGTAATCCAAGCGCACAACAACACGCACGCACATACATACACACAGTTACTTGGTTTCGATTGCAGCGACGAGATAGAAGAGGGAAGGAAAAAATCTGCATTTACAGCTGCAACTGCCACTGACACGTCCACCGCGACTATGTGGCGACATGCAATGCCTGCTTGTGGCAATTGCCACGACGTGCAGATGCAATGGACGCGAAATAGTACAACAAAAATACAGCAACAGCAGTGGCAAACGACTGCGCTGAAACAATGTGCAAGGCAGCTAGTGGCAGCCAGGCGGCAGCTTCCGTTGTTGGCTCAAATGTCATTGCTGCTGTTGCCATTGCACTTTGGGTTCTTAGAGCTCCTAACTATCTTTTTTTGCCTTTGCGGCAGTTTAGTCGGTCTTTTTCTTGCTGTCGTTGTTGTGGTTGTCGCATTTGTTGTTGCAAGCAGATTGGGTGTCTTCAACAGGCAGCGTGAGCGTCTGCAAATGGAGAAAAATATCGCATGCCACGTGTCTGTTGCACACACATACTTGAAGTAGATGTTGGATAGGGTGATTTGTTAAGAACGCTGTTCATAAGATTCCCTTGGCTTATCTGAAAATTATTGAAGCGGCTATCCAATTTGGCCTTACGAATATATACAGTGCTCTTACGAGCTCTGAAAGTTATAAAGATCTCGAGACCGTTCCGACTGTTTGGTTCGTTGAAGTTTATAAAGATGATGACATGGACCGAGTAAAATCCATTCCAGTGTAATAAGATCTGACAAGAACCCCGAGCTTTCCAGAGTCCTGACAAGAAACCCGAGCCTTCCATAGCGTGTATTGTAATTAGCTTGACCTGATTGGAACCATAGTACTGATATTGAGTATTGAACACCTGAAACTCGGTTAGTACCGAGAAAAGTACGGAATATTAATGTATTTTCCTTGATAGACCAGGATGTTATATAACATTTCCAAACTGTAAAACCTTTATTAAAATAAAGTCGTGTATTGCTGGATCCACAACCTGTTTTTATCCAAAGACTTAGATCTTATTGAAATCTTGGCGGACTTAAATCTAGGACTAATTTACACTATCTTTTGGCTTGTATTATTCTACTAATACAACCTAGCATAAATCTGGATCCAAAGTTAACTGAAGAGCTCGACGCCGATTTTTCTTGTTCTATGTTTGATCTGTACTTTAATCTCTCTCCGTTGAAAAGCAGAAACATGTTTTCAAAACAGAGAGAAATCGGTTACCAATACAAATTATATGGGTTCCTTATCAATTTTGAAAGAAGGAATGCCTAACGAAATTGGTCATAAACCGAACCAATGAGGTATTTCAGATAATGGAGTTGTCTTTGATCGTCAGCTTTTTTTACGGGAGAAAAACCTGCTCCAATGAAATATATGCTGAAGTGCCAGAGCTACAAGACGTCTTCTCAAGAACGTCTGTTATATCGACCTCGAATACACTTTCCATAAGAAACTCCATCTTTACTCGAAATCCGTTACCAATTCAAATCATAGGGTTTCCTTTTTAATTTTGAAATAAGGAATGCTTAATAATATTGGTTATAAATCGAACCGAATAGATCTTTCGGATATTGAAGTTATCTGTGATCCTCAAGTTCTTTCTACAGACGTAGACCCCGCTCCAATGAAATATTAGCTAAAATGTCAGATCTCCTAGACGTCTTCCTAAGAACGTCTGTTACACCGATCTCGCATACACTTTCCATAAGACACTCCGTCCTCACTATTTGATCACCCTTTATTAGATTTGAGTTGAGCGCATTTATTTTTATCCAACAACATGTTGTCATCCAGCTCCAACATTTCACCAGCTTCCATGTCAACGCCATCGCTGCAGTCACTGACTGCAGCATCCAACCGGGCAACAGCCATTTTCAGCGCCATTTTCATCTTCCAGTTCATCTTATCCGTCGCAATCTGGATTTTGTCATATGCTCTTCCCCTCTGATTTCCGTGGCGTTGCGGGATTTCACGTGTTGCAGCTGCGTTTGCCTTGCTAGTCGCATTCTAGTGCATTTCCTCAGAGCTTTCGCAGCTAACAATGTGATTCTGGCGGAGCTTAAGTGAATTTTAAATAGTAAGGAGGCGAACGCTTGTGGCAGGGGGTTCACAGCGGTGATTCATGCACTCTTTAAGGTTGAGTGAGTTTAAATATTAATTTTGTTAAAAGTGGCTCTAACAATACAAATATTTTATGCAATTTTTAAATCCTTCTTTGCTAGCGGAGAGATCTGGATATATTTTATGATATTTATTGCAGTTTTCTATTAGATCTCGAAGACTCTTTAAAGTTTCATAATAGTTATAAGTATTTCCGAAGTCGACTTGATGTAACTTGAGTATATTGACGTGAATTTAGCTCACAAGCTTTATTGATCTAAGCAGTGCTCTGCTGTGGTGGTTTGCTGCCATTAAAATATCTTACAGGAAACAGTTGGTACGAAGGGTGAGAAGTAACGCCTTAGGGATATGCAGGATCGCCAAGATCATGTGGTAAGGAGCGGAAGGAAAACACGCACGTTTTCTCCACACGCGGTCTAGAAAAGACTGCAGGACGGTTGTTGGTCTAATCACAGGTCATAACTTAATGGCATTATGTGTGAGCCGTCGGGGCATTATTAACGATGACGCATATAAAAAGTGCAGGGCAGTAGGCATGAGATAAACGCTGGAACAAATTCTCTGCTTAGGTTCGGCCTTATCTAGGAACTCGTCTTATATATCTAGGAGTTTCACAGCTCAAGGGACTGGAAGAAGTGTCTGAATTAGATATCAAGTCTCTATTAAAATTCTAAAAAGGCATTGATGTTCTGTTCCAACTGGCGTTACAAAGGATGTTTAGGTCTACGTATAGCGTGAAAGCCAGTCAGTGTAACTTAACCTCACCTAAACTACCCGTAATAATAACCACCTCAAAAAAATATGTTCTACATATAAAGTTCCGTTTTCAAATTTCATCAATCAATTGTTTGCGCTCATAAACTGCCAGGGAAACAGACATCTAATGCAAAAGATAACTCACGTAAATCTTGAAAAATGTACTGTTATTGCAACATTTTGTGGCACTCAAGCAAAATTCACTTTTTAATGCCATCAAGCACAGTAGAAGCCTACAAAGCTGACCAAAAAAGGCCAGACAGGAGTTATGACAATAGTCCAGCTTCCACACTGGCCACAACACACAAAAGGCATTAAATGCGAAATTGAAAATAATGTGCATAGAAAATGGGCAACACTGCAGTGATGGCAGGCAAATAGTAATTCTAAATAATTTTTTTTTTATTTTTGATTATTTTGCAACATGAAAGTGAATGTTTTATGATATTCGAAGGTTTGACAAAATGAAAGTCAAGCTTTGTCCAAGTTTGAGGCGAAATAGTATTGAGTTAACGGTACATGTGCTTAAATTAAGTTGCACAGGAGCAGTAAAGTGATTTTTTCAGACCGAAGTAGCAGACAAGGTGCACAGGCTTGGAAGTAGCAAGGATCATGGCAGGACATGAGAGAATAGAATAGAATGAGGTGGTCACCTGCGTGTGTGTAAGTGTATGTGAGTGCTGCAGGCCAAAAGCGAGGTATATATATAAATATGTGTATGTGAGCTGTATGTATTGCTTATGATAAGGCTTCGCCATGAAATTACCTTGGGCCTTTTTTCGGTTGCATATGAAATTCACAAGGCATCGCAAATGTTGCCGACTTTCGAAGTCCCTTTGCATAGTTGCAACTTCAATTGAGTCAACGCTTGTACACATATATGTGTATGTATAAAGCTAGAAATATTTGCGTTTGTGTGCAAATGTAGCTGAATTTCATATGAATTTTCTTTTGCTCTGCCAGCGAGTTGCATGAACTTTTGCTACTTCGTTGGCATGCTTATGTCATGCGGACACTGGTGGCACCCAGCACACCATACAACCTTACATACATACTCACATATGCGCACACATGCCTGGTTTACTGCTGACCAGCTCCGCTTACTGTACTTGCATTGGCCCTCAGTTCAGTTGGCGTCTGCAATGTCCTTTCGGCTGGCCAACGGTTGTTGCATAAACTGTGTCTGGCTGTGAAGAAGCTGTGCAGCAACCTATGCATGCTTGTAATTTAAAATGAAATTGCTTTTGCCCCATAGCAGTACATTAAACGCACACATATGCATACATACATACAGTGTGTGCTAAAAGTATGTGTTTGAGGCGGAAGACGCGCTGCAGCTTCAGTAATTTTTCAAGTCTCCCTTTACTTTACTCGGAATTTTCGTATAACAACGTTAGTCTGGGGGCAAATTTTTCAATACATAAACAAATTCATATATGTATATACTAAATATGTATATTTTAATATTCGGAGGTAAAACATTATAAATATGCTGAGTTTGTACACTTAAGGGGTAATCAGGCAAAATTGGTAGAAAATCTTACTAAAATAGCAGGAAACGTTAATTTTCTACATTGAAGCTATTATACCCTTCACAGTTGCATTTATCATAGTATACAAAGGTATAAAAGGAATTTATCACGACTTAGTTTTGTCTGTTTGTATGGCAGCTACATATGTATGTATATGCTATAGTGGTACGATCTGAAAAAATTTGAAGATTGTAACATTGCGTTGAGAGATGATCTCAGCCGAAATTTCGTGGAGATATCTTGCCAAATAAAAAATGTTACCTTATAAGTACTTGGTTCTGATAGCTCAGTTTGTATGACAGCTATATGATATAACGGTTCGATCTGAAAAAATTCTTGGGAGATTGTACCGTTGCCTTGGATAATTATCTCAGCCAGATTTCGTGAAGATAGCTTGTCCATTAAACAAAAATTCCATATAAGGATTGAGTACGACATCAGCGATTCCGACAAAATTTCATTTGGATTCCTCATAAGCTGAGTGATTGGTAGGCATAGACAGATACATATATTTAAAAGTTAGAAGAAGCTCTTGAAGTCAGCCGTTGGCCGCAGTAAAAAGAACTGTTTTGAAAAACTCTGCGAGGAAGCAAGCAAAGTCAAATTTCAAAAACAAGTTACATCAACCTAAAACCGCATTTGTTTATAAGAAATATCGTCGAAACTTTGTTTCCAAAACACCACCTTATTTCTACTGCCACGCCCCGAACCGAAGTCGTAGAGTCACCACTGTTAATTAGTGAAGAAGAAATATTAGCCATAGCCGGAAAAATTAAAAGCAGCAAAGCATGCCATGCATGAAAGCCATGTCTTTGAAACTAGACTTGTTCGTGAAAATATCCAAAACCTACCTTAAAATAAGATATATTTCTCGACCCATGGAAACTCCAGAGATTGGTTCTACTTCCTCAATCAAAAAGCCTCCGGAGGAACTTTTTTCAAATGCTTGAGACAATTGGCAAAGAGTACGAAAGCATAGTAAGAAACCGCTTGGAGTTTGCAAACCAGATAGCTGGCGGATTATTAGGAAGACGATATGGTTTTATAAAAAAGAGGTTCACCATTGACGCACTATACGAAGTCGTTTACTCTACGAAATGCGCAGTAAATGGAAAGCGATAGAAAGGCGGAACAAAAAAAAAAACAAGAAAAAACGTTAACTTCGGCTGCACCGAAGCTAATATACTCTTCACAGGTGTATTTTTTTTAGTAACTATGTGTTCAGTTTGTATGGAAGCTATATGCTATAGTAATCCGATCTGAACAATTTTTTCGGAGATTCCATTGTTGCCTTAGAAAATAGTCTATTTCAAATTTGGTGAAGATACATTGTCAAATGTGAAAGTTTTCCGTACAAGAACTTGATTCCGATCGTTCAGTTTGTATGGTAGCTACATATATGTTATAGGCGTCCGATATCGGCCATTCTGACAAATGAGCAGCTTCTTGAAGAGAAAATGACGTTTGCAAAATTTCAAAAGGATATCTTAAAAACTGAGGGACTAGTTCTATATATACAGACGGACGGATGGACGGACGGACAAACAGACAAACGAACATGGTGAAATCGATTCAGCTCAACATACTGATCATTTATATATAAACTTTAAAGGGTCTCCGACGCTTCTTTCTGGATGTTACAAACATCGTGACAAACTTAATATACCCTGTTCAGGGTATAAAAATGCGCGGTGATCACCCTGGATGTGAAAAATGCTTTCAACTCAGCGAAGTGGGCAAACATAATCAAGGCTCTGTATGTTACAAGTTATGTTGCAAACAGGCGACTATTATTCGATACATATGAAGGCACCATGAGCTACTCTATTTAGAGTGGAGTACCGCAAGGCTCAGTTCTAGACCCTTTTCTATGAAACCTATTGTATGATGGGGTGCTAAGGAGACACAAACCTAAAGTCGTTAAATTAATTGCATACGCAGACGAACTTATTGTGGTAGTAGTGGCTAAATACCTAGATGATCTCCGGAGCAAAGACAATGAGTGCATAAACTGTCTACGCCAATAGTTTTCCTCAATGAGTTTAGCACTGGCTGAGTAAAACAACAGAAGTCTTGCTCATAGTACTAAAAAGTGGAAAAAAGTATATCTCTCACCGTAGGGGAGTGCGAGATTTATTCACAGTCAGCTCAAGGCTCAAACTTAAGGATCACCTAGAATACAGTGCAGGTAAAGCGAATATGCTGAACGCCTCATCAAGACTGATGACAAATAAAGGTTGCATGCGTTCCAGTCGGCGTTTTTTTACTCCCACAGGTAATGAGATCGGTTGTGTTATATGCGGCTCCAATATGGATGCAGGGGCTAGGCATCAAAGCATATGCCAAACAAATAAGCACAGTGCACAGGCTGCCGGCACTTAGAGTTATCAGTGCTTTCCAAACAATATCAAGTGATGCTGCTTAAGTAATAGCCAATATGATGCCAATTGATATCCAGAGTGACGAATACGAGTATACAAGCTAAAAGAGCTATCTATAAGAGCTAAAAGAGAAGAGAAAGTCAAAAGCTAACCCCACTCCAAGGACGAGAATTGAAATTCCCACATCGGCTTTCAATGCTTCCTCCTACTTAAAAAAGTAAGATATTTATACTACTGTTAGGCTTTATAGTAAAAATTCCTCACTAGAAGTCTTTTATGGTCCAGCATTATTAACTAACAGGCTTCCTTTGGAAACTTTTTCGAACAGATAAACTCTAATTTTCAATGAAATTTTTACACATTTCAATATAACAAGTTCATCGATTGCATATTCTGAAAGGAATGTTTAAGGAATAATATTACTAAATTTGTAAAAAATCCTTCCAAATCGCTGTCTCTTCATATCATTTATTTTCTGCATAACAAGTAAAGGCAACAGCTATAATTTTCATTACTAAAGGAATAAATGTAAAAAATGTTTTAGTCGTATTAACAAGAAATACTTTAAACAACAACCGTTATTGTAAGAGTCTACACAGATGAGCCCCAAAGCAGACTTCAACGAATTTCTATTAACGACGACAAAGAAAGCGATTTCACTTGAACCAATAAATTTGTAAAAGCTTAAGAAATTCCAAAATAAACACGAAAAGCCAAAAATTAAATAAAACGACGAAAAGTTGTAAACGAAAACTGCGAGAAAACAGGAATGATAAAAGCGCCTCGAAGCGAAGTATCACCGTTACTACGGCAACAACAGCAGCTGCTGTAACAGCACTTACAGCTACGAGTATTGTTATTATTTTTATTGCATTTACGCCACGTCAGTTCAACAGACACACTCTCACTTATACACACGTGCAAAGATAGAGGTAAGCAGGGAGAATGTCTAATACTTAACGTGCCGCAGCTGTTGTGGCAACCATGGTGACAGGTACAAGTATGAGCAGCATAGCTGACATGTCCTTACCGGCACACCCACACACAAACACAAATACATGTGTGGCAGCATGACATTTATAACAAAAATGGCAAATAATAGTAGGTATCGCAGCAGCAGTTGATCTGCCCCCGCTTACGCCGCTATCTGCAGCGACGCAGTGTCTACCGATGAAGACCAAGTGGCACAAATAATTTGCATGAGGTGGAAGTGGAAATTGATATGAGTGTCGCAAGGAAGAGGATATGCGGCAGTGGGTGCATGATTTTCGGAAGCGCTTACTGAGAATTAATGCAATACCACCGCACCGCCGGTCGCTAGCCGGGCTTTCGCTCAGCTTCGCCTAAGTGCCGAGTGGGCGGTTGAAGCTTGTGGCCTGGAAGTGATTCAAACTGTCTACACCCCCAAACAATCACGTCGGGCTATGCGCAACCACATACACCCTCTAGGCCGCATGCAGAGCGTTACATGCTTAGACACGCGCCAAAGTGAATTTTCTATCGTTAATGTTGAGTAATTAAATTTTCAATTCCCTGCCCTGCCACAAGCTTGTGCAAAATAATGATTTGCCACCATTTCTTATGAGCTGCCTTCAACAGAAAATGTAGAGTATTTCTATTCTGTCTTAGCCATATACTTGTATATCTGTTGTGGTAGTTCTGTAACCCCAATAATAAACTACCGCTTGAAATTAACGCGTGATCCAAATGGAGAGTCGATTCGGCGCCGTTCGCAACCATTCGGACGGACGTATAAAACGAATTGTCGCATTTTACGTTGAGATCTCAAATTGAAAGCGTATAAAAAACAGCTTGTGCAAGAACTGTAGCCGCTCGATCTTCCCAAGTGACATTGCTTCGCTCTATAAGCTGTTGAAAAGATCGAAGAAGATCCATTGTTTTTAAGCCAAACTTTGTTCAGCGATGAGGTCTATTTCTGGCTCAATAGGTATGTAAGCAAGCAAAATTTCGGCATTTTGGACGAAGAGCAACCTGAAGAAATCATCGGTCCATATTTCGTCAGAAATGATGCCGGTGCGAATGTACCCGTCAATGGCAACCGTTGTCGCACCATGATAACCGACTATTTGATACCTGAGATTGAAGTGCGTGATCTCGGCGACATTTGGTTTCAACAAACTGAGCCACTTCCCACACATCGCATCAATCAATGGATTTGTTGAAAAAACATTTCGGTGAGCAGATAATTTCACGTTTTGGGCCAAGATCGTGTAATATTACAGGGTTAAGCTTTTTCCTGTGGGCATCTGTAAAGCCTAAAGACTGTGCGAAAAATCCCGCTTCGATTCGGGCCTCACAAATGGCATTTGCCAGTTGCTAGTCGAAATGCTCGAACGAGTAATCGAAAACTGGACTCAACGGATGGACCATCTGAGACGTAACCGCGGCGAACATTTGAAAGAGACAAAACTCTAAAAATAAATGCCAAGTAATGTTCTTTCGAATGATGATGACATTTCATTATTTAAATTGTTTCAGAAAGCACATATATAGTATAAGAATCGGTTCAACGAAATTAAATAGAGCAATATTTCGGAGCCCTTGGTAAGAAGAATCTCTGAGGCAAAGAGTTTCAACTTGCTATTGTTAACGTGGTGACTGACACTATCCATATAAATACATGGCAGATCGTGCACAGAAATGTAAACAGTGAATGAATACTAGTCAACTAAAACGAACAGTCCAATTGAACTTCGAAATGCTATCTTATATATCATGCAAACAGAATCTCTATATGATTCAAATTAACGGTTTTACGGTATTCTTTAGTGATTGTCAGACTCCAACCAAAACAGTTGAAACTTTACAAATTACTCAAGTAGTAAGATGTCGAGGGTCGAAAACGTCGAAGGGAATTAGCGCAGGGGTCGCAGGACCACGGACCAAACTCTCTATACCTATTGGTGGTTTTCCGAGCATGTTCCAAGCAGACGTCTTTGCTATAAGTCGGTGCGTAGAGCTAAACCTCCAACTCAGCTATCGCAATGAACTTATAGTTATATTAAGCGATAGTCAAGCTGCACTCAAAGCACAAAAGTATAGCCGGGATTAAACTGGCTGATGAGCTTGCTCGCTCTGTAGTATCAACCAACATGGTAGGACCCGAACTTTCCATTGCGGTTGGTCCCCATACCATAAAGGAGCTGCTCCGCAAGGATGAACAGTGAGTAGGGAGAGGTATTAGCAACAACTCTTAGGTATGCGCTATGCCAAGTTGCCAATGGGTGGTTACAACCTTTAAATGTTTGAATATGTAAACATCCCCCAAAGGGATAAACTCAGGGTACTTGTCGCCTTATACACCGGCCATTGTAAGCTCAAGGAGCACTTATATAACATGGGCCTAGCTTCTTGTGCGCATTGCCGGTTCTGCAAACTGAGTCTGAAACTACAGAACACCTGCTGATTGTCTGCAGACGCTGGATAAAGGATTTTGGATCACATCTCCTCAATAGCACTTAGTAGTATTTTGGAATTTATCAATTTGCTGGAGCTAGGAGAGTCGTTGAAACTTAGTAGAACGGACAATAGATCTTAGGTCGCAATACACATCGGCCACATCGAAGCTATAATAGAGCAGGGTCACTCTTTTTAGCAACAATGTGCACGATTTTGATCCTTCATTTTGAAAAGCAGTTACAGAGCAGAAGTGGTCCGATCTAAACAATTTGTTTGGAGATTGCACCGCTGCCTTGGGCTATAAGCCATGCCAACTTTCGCGAAGATATCTCGTCAACTAAAACAGTTTCGGTCGGTTTGTATGGAAGCTTTATCCTATAGTTATCCGATATCGACGGATCTGCAAAATTCAATATTTGAAGTACCGACTTAGCTCGACAGGCTGAACATTTATATTCATACAAAATGACGACAAAGTAAATATTGATCAAGTATTAAATATTTTGCATTTTATTTACAATTTCTGGCTGCTTTTTTGTCACAATGTATTCTTATAGGGGGATTAAAACCATCGTGGTATACTTAATATACCCTGTTCAGGGTTTAAAAATTAGAAGCAGATTTTAATGTAAAAATGAGGTGTGATAGTAACCAAAACATTGCAATTAGTTTGCTCGATAATTTTGCCGCGAAGCAAAATTTTCCAGTAGATACTTGCGAAAGTTTCCAAGTACAATTCCCGTCCAATTTGATAAATTCAATTTCGAGAAAAACGCTGCAGAAGCTAACAGACATAAATGGTCTGAGACAACAAGGGATTCGACAGCAAAAACTGTTATATTCTAAGGAAAAGGGGACTTTGAGCCAAAAAATCGAATTCTTGAAAATCCAAGATTCCAATTTAATGCACTGGAATTTTATTGGAAGAGGTAAGTGAATTAATTTATTAATTACAAAAAGATATTTTTAATAAATAAAAGGCATTAGCATACAAAAGAGATGAGGCTATAAATGTTGTCGGCTGCTAATTATTAAAGTCGCCTGGAGAAAGACGAGGTGAATTTGTCAATATAATTTCTTCTAACCGTTAAGTTTTCCAAAAATATCTTGTAGTTTATTGGGATCGAAATTATATCTCTTAATAGACAGTCTCATAGTCTTTCGCCATACAGAGCTTTTTCGGTTTCATATTTAATAATTTTGGTAACACATAATGCCGCATTTTTTACTCTTCAAATGTGATGCCTTCAGTAAATATAACATAATTTATTCGGTGAAAATATCAAAAAATCTTTAATTATATAATTGTACTTCAATCCAAAAGTGTTAATGATGGTATGCAAACGATGATGATAATGTAGCAACAAACGACATAACCGTAGCAAAACCGAAAGTACTTTCGCACTCAGCGATCAATATTATATAGAAATGAGATGCTCAAATTCTTGAGAAAATATTAACGATTATTTTTTCACGTATAGCATTACTAAATTCGAATCTCGTTAATTCAAACCTACGATAATTCGAAGCTCTCTATAATTCAAAATTATCACAAGTTCCCTACAGAATATCTTTATATTTCGAGCTAAATCAATACAATTTTATACACTTGCTAATTCGAACGAAAAAAATCATTACTATCTAACAAAACGACGCGTTAATTCGAACTCATGGACGTCCAAAACTCGACAATTCAAAGTTGTAGAGAGAAAGAGGCGGAAAGATTGTAAGTAAATTTTGCGACAAGTTCAAACATGTACCAACGTACACGAGCCTTTGTTTTTGTTATGATTAGTTTGACAATTTGACACACACTTCTCACGAATTGGTTTGTTTAGTTATTCAGATACTGTTACTCTTTCGTTGGTATGCAGATTAAAAGAAAGCGTTAGTTATGAGCCCTATAAAGTATAAATGTTTGACGATTCCTGAAAAGAAGAAGTTAATTGAAAGGTGATAAAGGAGGAAGGTGAGAAGAAAAGTTATGTGGCAAAGGAATTTAAAATTTCTCTGAGTACTCTCTCAACCATGATAAAGCACTAGGAGAAAATGCTGCTCAACCTGCTGGAGTGCGAAAAAGAACTACTAAAGGTGAATTTCCTCGTCTGGAAGAAAGCCTGATCATTAAGGCAGAGGGTAAAAAAGTGTCTATTAGCGGAAACTTATTGAAGAAAAAAGCAAAAGAGTTTGCGTCTACTCTAAGCATAAAAAACTTTGCGGCAAGTGAAGGGTGTTTTACAAATTTCAAAAAGAGAAATGAAGTTGTGTTTAAAAAAGTTTGTGGGGAAAGTGAAAGTGTTGATCATGCAGTTTGGTAAATTGAAGACCTTGATTGAAAAATATGATATCCGGGACATTTTCAAAACTGATGAAACTGGCCTATTTTTTAAATATTTACAGGATAAGACGCTTATTTTTAAAGATGAAAAATATGATGGGGGAAAAACATAGTAAAAAGAGGTTGACAGTTTTACTTGCAGTAAATATGGACGGATCGGAAAAACTTAAACTCTTAGTGATACGAAAAGCAATGAAACAGCGATGTTTCAAAGCAGTGAAATCAATTCCTACTAATAATCGTGCTAACCAAAAAGCTTGAATGACGACAGAACTTTTTAACAATTGGCTTTTAACAGTTAACACAACAGTCCTCCTACATTGTCCCACGTGGAGCTCTACTTTTTTCCGCCAAATACAAATTCCAAATTACAATTACAGCTATTTTACTGATTGACAAGGCATGGAGAGCCCCCTCTCCACCTCTAACGATTCTCAACTGCTTCAAAAAAACCGGTTTCTTAAAAGACCTTCCAATACTTATGGATGATAAAGAACCAGCAACAGAGCTATTAGTTGACATGAGCGGTGCGAGTTTTTCTGGCTTTGTTCAAGTGGATGAAGTTGTTGCTGTCTCAGGTTCACTAACCAGTATAACAGAGTTCTTTCGAAAGATTAATTAATCCACATTAAGAATATGTATGTACACGAATGTACCTCTAAATTTTTGACATTTTTGTAGAATAGCAGTTAATAAATAATAATTGATCAACACTTAATAATTCGAAGTTTTATTTATTTTCTCTCACAAATTTCGAACCATTTGATATTTCCCTAGTGTAATGAGTAATATTTTACGAGTACCTCAAGTTTCGAATTAACAAGGGCCCACTGCATATGAAAAAAGTAAATTAG
>NC_052500.1:71836651-71857483 GCF_016617805.1 Bactrocera tryoni
TTCTTGCTATCGGAAAGATCCGTATACATTTTATGATATCTTTTAGATTTTCATCAGATCTAGAAGACTTTTTAAAGGCATCCTTAAATGAGGAAGTCAACTTGTTGTGACCTTATGTTGACGTGAATTTGGCTGAAAAGTCTAACAGTTTTAGTCTCTTTTAAAATTGATTTATTCTATCTGTCTACAAGAGATTTAAGATTTTCAACCATTTTTTCTTATTCTGACTCTGAAAGCAATTCGATTCTCTTTTTGCTCTTCTATGAACACGAGCACAATAAGTTTGGGTAATAATTCCTCAAGAGGCTTCGAGATCAACTAATGTCACCCATAACTTCTTCCTCCAATTTTTGCTGGTCATGCCTTTTTGCTTCTGGTATATCTCTGTATTGTACTTAAAAGCACCGGTCAGCCAAAGTAGCGTCGGAAAATAGCGAAGCGAACACAACCGATGAATAACCTTCTGGACTCTAACTATGACACAAATTTTCAATATCAAGAAGTTTTCAGACTGTCCCAGACCATCCGGATTGATTTTGATGAACTCCTCTTTGGCATCGTGATATTCATATAGGATGGTGAAAACGACTAATAGATAACGCATTTTTCCTAACGCATACAGACGAGGCAACTCTTAAACTTTTGAACTTTGAGTTATAGTCTTTGCCTCCCACAAAAGCTTGCTAATATAAAAATTATTTCTAAGATCGCTGATATACGACATTTAACCTTACATTTCTTATTTCGGGGCTTATAAAAAAGGAAGTTGGTTTGAAAATCTACTTTTGATTTTATTGATAAACAATAAAAATTCTTTTTCCCTGCTTCCATTGTGTTGGAGTGGAGTAGTCTTGTGGCTTCAAGAGAGTGTGAAGAGAGTGAATAAGTGCACATGTGGATTAGAAAAGCTAAATTGACTTCTTATTATTTTTGAGAATAAATAAAATAAAACTCTATTCATAAAACTTTATTAATTAAATCGACCACGTGAATACATAAATGAGTGACCAGTGCTCACCTTTCGAGCAAGGTCACTCGATGAAGAGAACAACATTAATTAATAATGAGTCAAGGACTCTTTTAACAGAAACAACAAACCTAAATGTTGAGTTATTAAATAATTCAACAAATATGACAACTTTGAGCATGCAAAATGTCAGTTCTGCTAATGAATTGAGAAACGAAAGTGATAATACAATGCAATGGCAAACTGTGACTAATAAAAGACCTCAATCAGGCTCTCCCACTATTGATCAAAAACGAACAAAAACAAACAACTATACAAACTTAGCGGATAGCTATAACTCTATTCCAACAACTCAACTCAACAACAATAACATCAGCAGCAATTCCAACAGCACGAACATGTTTGCCGGGCTACAAGACGAATCGGATAGCAATAACATAATGGATCAAAACATAGAAGAGAATACACCAAAACCACCACCAATTATTGTACCAAATATTAGAGATATTAGCGGTATGATTAAGTATTTCGAAACTATTATTAATAAATCCGAATTTAGTTATAAAGCTTTGCGAGACGGTCAAATTCGAGTAATGGTAAAATCTATAGGGTCATACAGATCTCTGGTAAAAGATATGAAAGAAAAAGAAATTAACTACCATACGTACCAGCTTAAACAAGAGCGTGCGTATAGAATTGTTTTAAAAAACTTACATTTCTCTACTCCAGTAGATGACATAAAAGAAGAAATAGAAGCGTTGGGTTTTAAGGTTAGGAACGTTAGCAATATACGAAGTAGATTTACGAACATGCCTTTATGCATGCATTTTGTTGACTTAGAACCAAGCAATGACAATAAAAATATCTTTAATTTAAAATATCTTGGTAACGCTATTGTTAAGGTTGACCCTCCAAAAAAGGTAAATGATGTTGTACAATGCCATCGCTGTCAAGAGTTTGGGCATACCAAATCATATTGTACAAAATCGTACAGGTGTGTGAAGTGCGGTCTGGACCATCCAACAGCTGAATGCGTTAAAAGTAAAGATACGCCTGCCAAATGTATTAATTGTTTACAAAGCCATCCAGCAAATTACAAGGGATGCAAGGTGTACCAAAACCTTGCCAAAAAATCGAATATGACTGATAAAAGAAACAATTTCCCATCATATTCCCATGCCTCTCATAATTTCCCCCAACTGAATAATTATAAACAAACAGAAAATGTGTATGCCAACCCAAATATATCATATGCCCAATGTGTTCAAAGTAATTTAAATTCAGAAAACAACGTTCTTGAAAAAATTGAAACCTTATTTTCTAAACAGCTTGAGCTTACTCAAAGTTTGTTTAAAATGATGTCCACTCTTTTGGAAAAACTATGCAAGTAGGTCTCCGAATAGCTATTTGGAACGCCAATGGTCTGACTAATCATACCGAGGAAGTAAAATTATTCCTAAATACGAACAATATAGACATTTTCTTGGTGTCTGAAACCCATTTCACAACTAAATCGTACTTCAAAATCATCGGTTATGATCTTATATGTGCAAACCATCCGCACAACAGAGCCCATGGGCTTTCCGCCATTTTAATCAAATCCAGAATCAAATATGAATATCTGGAAGAAGTTAGAGAACAATATCTACAAGCAGCAGGAGTTAAAGTTAAATGTGACAACCATGAGTTACCAATATACTCTGTATACTTTCCTCCAAGATTTAACCTTAAAACAGACCAATACGTTGATATTTTTAGACAGTTTGGTTCAAAATTTTTGGCAGGTGGGGACTTCAATACAAAGCACCCTTGGTGGGACTCTAGGATCATAAATCCTAAGGGCAGAGAACTCGAAAAATGTATTACCCAAAGAAATTTTTCCATTTTATCAACAGGCACTCCAACATATTGGCCAAGCGACCCAAGAAAAAATCCAGATCTTCTCGATTTTGTGATATACTCTGGTTTACCCAGATATAAGTTAAACATTCAAGACAGTAATGAGGCTAAGTTCAGATCACTCGCCTTTAATTGTTTCATATAATGAAAATGTTTACCAGACTTCCAAAAAATATAAGATCCTTACCCCGAAAACCGATCTCAAATCCTTCCAATATTGGATCGATAAACATATTGACCTTAACGTGCCCTTAGAAAATGGTGGTGAATTGGATTCAGCGGTAGAATCGTTTACTTCAGTTTGTTTATTAAAGCCCGATAAGAAACCAGCCGACTTTTACTGAACCCTGCTGAAGTGTTGGGTCTTAAAACGGCAGCTGATACCCAGCACAGACTCTGCTAAAGCTACCAAGTGAGCATCTTAAACGACCAACCAAACGAAACGCAACAGTTAGGGACTCAAATGGGGTATTTTGCAGGAGTGATGAAGCCAAACAGAGGCCTTTGCTAAACACCTCTACCAAATTTTTCAACCTAATTCCTTAGGTACTAGTAGTGATGAAACAGAGATTCTAAATTTTTTAGAATCTCCGTGTCAAATGGACCTCCCCATTAGCAAGATATCAAATAGAGAAGTTGCTATGGAAGTACGTAGATTAAATAATAGTAAATCACCCGGCTACGACTATATTGATAGCAAAGTTGTTAAAATTCTTTCGGAAAAAGCTATCGAGTTTCTCACATTAATATATAATGCTATTTTAAATATAAATCATTACCCCACACAATGGAAATGTGCCACTGTGGTCATGGTCCCAAAACCAAATAAGCCTGAAAGCTGTCTTACGTCATATCGTCCTATTAGCTTACTGGTAACATTTTCGAAAATATTCGAAAGAATATTTTTGCAAAGAATGTTACCAGTAATTGAGGATCAAAATATCATACCTGAACATCAGTTTGGGTTCAGAATAGGACACGGTACGCCAGATTAGCTTACTGGTAACATTTTCGAAAATATTCGAAAGAATATTTTTGCAAAGAATGTTACCAGTGCCATAGGGTGGCAAATGTAATTACAAATGCGCTGGAAAAAAAAAATACTGTTCTGCAGCCTTCTTAAACGTTCAACAAGCTTTTGACAGGGTATGGCATCCAGGACTTCTCTTCAAAATAAAAAGGCTAATGCCAGCACATTACTATTTAGTGCTTAAATCTTATTTAAGTGACAGACAATTTTATGTAAGGCACTGAGATGCCTCATCAGAAATCTACAGCATTAATGCTGGTGTACCGCAGGGTAGTGTTTTGGGTCCAGTCCTATACACAATATTTACATCAGATATGCCCACATTACGAGAAATAGAGGTAGCAACTTTTGCTGATGACAGAGCGTTTATCGCTTCTAGTGGTACTCCCCTATAGAAGCTTCGTCTCTACTTCAAAACCAACTGAATATGCTGGAAGTTTGTCTCAACAAATGGAAAATAAAGGTTAACTCTGAAAAGTCTACACATGTCACATTTGCATTAAGAAAAGAGGAGTGTCCTGCTGTATTTTTTAAATAATAAGCAGATTCCTACTAGGGATAAAGCTAAATATTTAGGGATGCATCTAGATCGACGTCTTACATGGAAAAGTCATATTCAGGCTAAACAGCAGCAATTAAAAATCAAAACTAAACGTATGTACTGGTTGCTCGGTCGAAAGTCTCAACTTAGCATAGAAAATAAAATACGGCTCTACAAAGCTATCCTCAAACCCATATGGACATACGGCATTCAGCTTTGGGCTTCTAGGGTAACTGCCAGTAAGTCCAATGTGGAGATTTTGCAACGTTATCAATCAAAAACTTTGCGGTCACTTATTAACGCCCCATGGTTTGTTACCAATGAAGCTATCCATAACGACCTAGGTATTCCCTTTATAAAAAATGAGATCCCTAAATATAGTGCTAGATATCTTGCGCGTCTCTCAAACCATATAAACCCAATTGCTGTTTGTCTGTTAGATACAACTTATGAAACTATACGGCTAAAACGTTCTCATATCTTAGATTTACCATTTCTCTAAAACTTTCTTAGATTTAAGTTTGGCAAAAAAAAGAAAAAAAAAAAAAAAAAAATGAAATTTTGATGGATGTATTCAATAACCTAAGTTAATTATATTTTACTTATGTATATGTTAAAAATTAAGTAATCCTTTATGTAGATTTGCTCAAGGACAAATCTACCTCTGCCATTACCTACTAGATCTAATTTACTGAATATCTTAATGTAGATAGATTGTAAATAAAGAAAGTTAAATAAAAAAAAAAAAACTACAGGAAGATACACCAATAGGCAGTATCAGCTAACCAGGAAGTAAAGACCAAAAAAAACCAAGACGGAAGTGGTATTCTTTACAAAAAGGTGCAATATCCCATCATGGAACCGCCTGGTAGAGTTAACTTCTAAGGATCGTAGAAAGTATTTAGAAGTGATTTTGAACAGCAAATTGACGTGGGAACTCAATGTAGAGAAAAGAGTAAAAATAGAAAGTAGTGCTCTCCACGCATGTAAAAGGATACGGCGGTCTTTTGTTATAGTAGAAGGAAGCATCGAAAGCCGGAATGCGGAACTTTAATCCGCTAAACCTAACCTACTCCCATGTCATGTCTCTTTCACTGGACCACTGGACTAAGTCTCCTCTATTGTACGGACTGACTGAGGCCTAATCTGTTGCAAAGATCTCAATCTTAACATAAATTTAAGCTGACGCCTCGCTAACATATTTCTCTATTTTATAGAGAACTCGTCTATAAATGCTGTCAAATTTGTGGTGTGGTTTTCAGCTTTTGCCTTATACTTCCAAACCGAGGACAATGATGGAGCATGTGTTCAGAGTGTTCTTGTACAGAGTATAGCCGTCGGACTGTATGTACTAAAAGTTATGACGACATTTTGTACAGTGTAGAGCTTCTAAAACACTCCATGGTCACCCGAGTTTTTGAGTCAGGTGGAAATCCGGGTCCCCATGTTGTCGATCTTTCCACGAATGTATTTCTGGAATCAGTCTGTGGGTTCACCGTTGATTGTGATGTTTTGAATCTCTCCTCTCTTTTGTTGCAGACGACTCTGATAAGTAGTAGATTCGCAATAAATTCGTCTCCCCTATAGATGTCAAGGTGAGCTATCACTAGTCTCTCATGCATTGACTTGACTAACTTTTTCTTTTAAGGTGCTCTTGGCTGCGGTGGGATTGCCGATTGCAAAACATCACACAGCAAACGTGGTTTGAACGAATACAACGGCTCGAAGAGTAACTCAGCACAACTCCGTCTCCAAGCCACAGCGGTAGTAAATTGAAACGAAACAGCTGGAGAGACTGCCAAGAAGGTCATCCGGGCTTGACTACCGCACTCCGGCTCAGGAAATCCGCAAGTTGCTTAAAACGATATACAAATAAAAATTTCCGAAAGGGCTAAAAAGGATCAGGTAAGATGCAATGTTCTAGGAGCATGCAGGACTCTCAAGATTATGTCCTAATGAGCTGAAGGAATAGATTAAGCAACCAAGGAATAGAAGGAATGCTTTAGGGAATAAGAAGTGCTTACGAAATAGAATGCTAGAAAGCAGATGGAAAAACACTCAAACTTTCTAAGCTAACAAGCTTCTGTGCACACTGCAGGCCAGTTGTTGGTCTAGGCACAGGTCACTACTTAAAGTTATTATGTGTGTGAGCCGTAGGGCATTATTAACATTGATATTTCGAAAGTGCTTTGATTGGTGAGTCTAGTCCCTTTGAGCCGTGCAGCTCCTAAATGAGGTGTGGCGCTTATGTCCGGCCTAGGGAGCTCTGGCTGTCTAAGCGGGACGGGAGGAAGTAGATATTTTGTATCTTACTAAACTTCGAAAAGGCATTGAGGTCCAAATCTAACTGGCGTTAAGCTAAAGATGACAAGTCTACGTGCATAGCGTGAAAGCCAGTCAGTGTAACTTAATCCCTCAACTAAACTACTCCGCAACAATAACTACCTCAAAAAAAATATGTTCTACATATAAAGTTCCGTTTTCGAATTTTCGTCAAATCAATTGTCAGGCCTCATAAACCGCTGGTGAAAACAGACATCTAAAGCAAAAAGAATACTCACGTAAATCTTGAAAACGCACTGTTATTGCAACATTTTGCTGTATCTCTGTCAAATTCACTTTTTAATGCCATCACTGGCCAGTAGAAGCTTCCCTACGAAGCCGGGACCAAAAAGGCCAGACAGGAGTTATGACAATAGTCCTGCTTTCATACATGAAAATAATGTGCATAGAAAATGGGCAATACTGCAGTGATGGCAGGCAAATAGTAATTCTAAATAAGTTTTTTATTTTTTGATTATTTTGTAACATGAAAGTGAATGTTTTATGATATTCGAAGGTTTGACAAAATGAAAGTCAAGCTTTGTTCAAGTTTGAGGCGAAATAGTATTGAGTTAACGGTACATGTGCTTAAATTAAGTTGCACAGGAGCAGTAAAGTGATTTTTTCAGACCGAAGTAGCAGACAAGGTGCACAGGCTTGAAGCAGCGCAAGGATCATGGCAAGTGACATGAGAGAATAGAATAGAATGAGATGGTCACCTGCGTGTGTGTAAAGCGTGGAGTGCCGCAGGCCAAAAAGCGAGGTGTATATATATAAATATATAAAAAGTGAGCTGTACAGCTTGTTTATGATAAGGCTTCGCCATGAAATTACCTTGGGCCTTTTTCGGTCGCATACGAAATTCACAAGGCACGCAACTACAGACTTTCGAAGTCCCTTGCATAGCTGCAAACTTCAATTGGAGTCAACGCTTCGTACACAATACAGCATGTATAGAGCCGGGTGATTTTTAAAGAGCTGACAATTTTTTTTGAAAGCATAGGCCTGTAGCTCATCGGTTCATTATTAGAACGTTGTTCATGACATTTACTTTGAAGATAATTACTTCAACAGTTGCATCGCGGCCGTGTCTAGGTGAACCACTGGAAAGTCTGGCTTTAAGCGTTCTTTCGCTATTGCCGTGGATTCGGAAAATGTTAAAGCTCAAAGTCGGGATGAAGTTGCTTAGCCAGACTTTAGACTGACAGTACTCTCCGTCATTCCAGCAGTGTTAGGATCGCATTATCTGCAGTGTCATTTAGCGGGCTTAGTCTTCTCGTAATGGGCCATAGAATCGCGAGCTGTCTTCCATTTTTGGCAAACAAAAAGCTTTGTTAGCATCTTGGTTGACATGTGGTTTCAACAAGATGGCGCTACATGCCACACAGCTCGCGATTCTATGGCCATTTTGAGGGAAAACTTCGGAGAACAATTCATCTCAAGAAATGGACCCGTAAGTTGGCTACCAAGATCATGCGATTTAACGCCTTTAGACTATTTTTGTGGGGCTACGTCAAGTCTAAAGTCTACAGAAATAAGCCAGCAACTATTCCAGCTTTGGAAGACAACATTTCCGAAGAAATTCGGGCTATTCCGGCCGAAATGCTCGAAAAAGTTGCCCAAAATTGGACTTTCCGAATGGACCACCTAAGACGCAGCCGCGGTCAACATTTAAATGAAATTATCTTCAAAAAGTAAATGTCATGAACCAATCTAACGTTTCAAATAAAGAACCGATGAGATTTTGCAAATTTTATGCGTTTTTTTTTAAAAAAAAGTTATCAAGCTCTTAAAAAATCACCCGATATAAAGCTAGAAATATTTGTGTTTGTGTGCAAATGTAGTTGAATTTCATATAGATTTTCTTTTGCTCTGCCAGCGAGTTGCATGAACTTTTGCTACTTCGTTGGCATGCTTATGTCATGCGGACACTGGTGGCACCCAGCACACCATACAACCTTACAGACATACTCACATATGCGCACACATGCCTGGTTTGCTGCTGACCAGCTCCTCCGCTTACTGTACTTGCATTGGCCCTCAGTTCAGTTGGCGTCTGCAATGTCCTTTCGGCTGGCCAACGGTTGTTGCATAAACTGTGTCTGGCTGTGAAGAAGCTGTGCAGCAACCTATGCATGCTTGTAATTTAAAATGAAATTGCTTTTGCCCCATAGCAGAACATTAAACGCACACATATGCATACATACATACAGTGTGTGCTAAAAGTATGTGTTTGAGGCGGAAGACGCGCTGCAGCTTCAGTAATTTTTCAAGTCTCCTTACTTTGTTCGGAATTTTCGTATAACAACGTTAGTCTGGGGGCAAATTTTTCAATACATAAACAAATTCATGGTACATATGTATATACTATTTTCTATTTTCATATCTGTAGGTAATTATAAATGCGCTAAGTTTGTACATTGAGGGGCGTAATCAGGGCAAATGATAGAAAATTTACTAAAATAAGCAAGGAAATTTTCTACATTGAAGCTAATTTTGGCTGCACAGTTGTGATTTATCATAGTATAAACAAGTGTATACAGTGATTTTATCTCGAGTTTTCATTTAACTGTCAGGTAGCTGCTATATGTATGTATGTATTTACCTGTGATAAAATTGATTTTTTTTCAATTGTATTGGAGGTATCCTGTGACACCCTCTAAGAAAAGTTTCCAAATATGAGTTTTAATTAAAACGGGAAGGTCCTACAGACCTCACAGGAAAGTCTAACGGTGTTATCAGTTAGAAAAATTTATTTGTCGGTCAAACGACTTGATCAATATTCTTTAATAAAGTCTGCTCAGCGAAGTGTTCTGCTCATCAATATGGTAAGTGGTTATGATTTTTTTGTAAACCCAACCGTTTAAGAAGATTTTACTCGCTTCTAATAGTCATGGCACTATGAAAGTTCTTTATTTCTTATTACCGCTATAACTCAATGAAAAGAAATTATTATGAATGATGAAACACAATAGTTTTGTAGGAAATTTACTGCTCTATAAAAATGGTCTACTATGATATTTCGATGAAGTTAAGCGTTTACGAGATATTCATCGTCAAACATCAATGCATATTAGGGTGGATCAAAAATGCCGATCTTCTAGAACTATTCAAGAGCTCAAAAAGCGAAGCCATGACACCTGGGAAGTAAGCCTCGCCTAAATGTATTTAACAAATTGTATTTTGCATTGAGTTACCTAAGATCTCGACGTAAAATGCGCCAAAAAGTTTTACGTCAATCCGAGTTGTTGCGAACGGCGCCGTTAACTATCTTTCGACGGTCTGGGTATACGAAAAATCGCTGAGATATTTATTTCAACTGCGTGTCGAGGTTTTCGGTCAAATGATATTATATTAACAATGATTGTTTGGTTCCAAGTAGTTGATACCGGTACCAAATTTTTCTATCTGACCATGGGAAAATGAGAAAACCAAAACGTGCGGAACACATTTTCCGTTACAATTTGTAACTCATAGTTGAATTATTTGTACGCTGTTCAGGAACCTATTTTTACGAGTAGGCTATTGCAGAAAAGTAATTCTACTTAAATCACCCATCATATTATGTATATGCTATAGTGGTACGATCTGAAAAAAATTTGAAGATTGTAACATTGCGTTGAGAGATGATCTCAGCCGAAATTTCGTGGAGATATCTTGCCAAATAAAAAATTTTACCTTATAAGTACTTGATTCTGATAGCTCAGTTTGTATGACAGCTATATGTTATAACGGTTCGATCTGAAAAAATTCTTGGGCGATTGTACCGTTGCCTTGGATAATTATCTCAGCCAGTTTTCGTGAAGATAGCTTGTCCAATAAAAAAAGTTTCCATATAAGGATTGAGTACGACATCAGCGATTCCGACAAAATTTTATGTGGATTTCTCATAAACTGAGGGATTGGTAGGCATATAGATAGACAGATATATTTAAAAGTTAGAAGAAGCTCTTGAAGTCAGCCGTTGGCCGCAGTAAAAAGAACTGTTTTGAAAAACTCTGTGAGGAAGCAAGCAAAGTCAAATTTCAAAAACAAGTCACATCAACCTAAAACCGCATTTTTTTATAAGAAATATCGTCGAAACTTTGTTTCCAAAACACCACCTTATTTCTACTGCCACGCCCCGAACCGAAGTCGTAGAGTCACCACTGTTAATTAGTGAAGAAGAAATATTAGCCATAGCCGGAAAAATTAAAAGCAGCAAAGCATGCCATGCATGAAAGCCATGACTTTGAAACTACACTTGTTCGTAAAAATATCCAAAACGTGCTTAAAATAAGATATATTTCTCGACCCATGGAAACTCCAGAGATTGGTTCTACTTCCTCAATCAAAAAGCCTCCGGAGGAACTTTTTTCAAATGCTTGACACAACTGGCAAAGAGTACGAAAGCATAGTAAGAAACCGCTTGGAGTTAGCAATCCAGATAGCTGGCAGATTATTAGGAAGACGATATGGTTTTATAAAAATGAGGTTCACCATTGACGCACTATACGATGTCGTTTACTCTACGAAATGCGCAGTAAATGGAAAGCGATAGAAAGGCGGAACAAAAAAAAAAAAAACAAGAAAAAACGTTAACTTCGGCTGCACCGAAGCTTATATACCCTTCACAGGTGCATTTCTTTTAGTAACTATGTGTTCAGTTTGTATGGAAGTTATATGCTATAGTTAACCGATCTAAACAATTTCTTCGGAGATTACATTGTTGCCTTAGAAAATAGTCTATTTCAAATTTGGTGAAGATACATTGTCAAATGTGAAAGTTTTCCGTACAAGAACTTGATTCCGATCGTTCAGTTTGTATGGTAGCTACATATATGTTATAGGCGTCCGATATCGGCCATTCTGACAAATGAGCAGCTTCTTGAAGAGAAAATGACGTTTGCAAAATTTCAAAAGGATATCTTAAAAACTGAGGGACTAGTTCGTATATATACAGACGGACGGATGGACGGACGGACAAACAGACAAACGAACATGGTGAAATCGATTCAGCTCAACATACTGATCATTTATATATAAACTTTAAAGGGTCTCCGACGCTTCTTTCTGGATGTTACAAACATCGTGACAAACTTAATATACCCTGTTCAGGGTATAAAAATGCTTGGTGATCACCCTGGATGTGAAAAATGCCTTCAACTCAGCGAAGTGGACAAACATAATCAAGGCTCTGTATGTTATAAGTTATTTTGCAAACAGGCGACTATTATTCGATACATATGAAGGCACCATGAGCTACTCTATTTAGAGTGGAGTACCGCAAGGCTCAGTTCTAGACCCTTTTCTATGAAACCTATTGTATGATGGGGTGCTAAGGAGACACAAACCTAAAGTCGTTAAATCAATTGCATACGCAGACGAACTTATTGTGGTAGTAGTGGCTAAATACCTAGATGATCTCCGGAGCAAAGACAATGAGTGCATAAACTGTCTACGCCAATGGATTTCCTCAATGAGTTTAGCACTGGCTGAGTAAAACAACAGAAGTCTTGCTCATAGTACTAAAAAGTGGAAAAAAGTATATCTCTCACCGTAGGGGAGTGCGAGATTTATTCACAGTCAGCTCAAGGCTCAAACTTAGGGATCACCTAGAATACAGTGCAGGTAAAGCGAATATCCTGAACGCCTCATCAAGACTGATGACAAATAAAGGCTGCATGCGTTGCAGCCGGCGTTTTTTTACTCCCACAGCTAAAGAGATCGGTTGTGTTATATGCGGCTCCAATATGGATGCAGGGGCTAGGCATCAAAGCATATGCCAAAGAAATAAGCACAGTGCACAGGCTGCCGGCACTAAGAGTTATCAGTGCTTTCCAAACAATATCAAGTGATGCTGGTTAAGTAATAGCCAATATGATGCCAATCGATATCCAGAGTGACGAATACAAGTATACAAGCTAAAAAAGCTATCTATAAGAGCTAAAAGAGAAGAGAAAGTCAAAAGCTAACCTCACTCCAAGGACGATGGACCTACAGACTGATACCGGATATCCGTTTGTGGATCGAGAGACAACGTGGGGATCTGGATTTCTACTTTACCCAAATACTAAGTGGACATGAGTGCTTTAGAAGCTGCCTGTTCAGATTCCAGCACGACATTAGTTCGAATTGTCCGACATGTTCAGAGTACTTTGAAGATTCTGAGCATTTATTATTTTATTGCCCTCGCTTTTCAAGTACAAGGGAAAAAGTTAAAACTACACTCGGTTTAGTACAGTGGGAACTTTGACGATACTCATGAGTCAGTCCACTGAGAACTTGAAAGCTTGCAGCCTAGCGGCAGCATCAATCATGACATAACATATAGTATATAGCAGAGTAGGCGTCCGCCATTTCGTGCCATAGACGGGACTTAAATGTCTTATCACTCCCACGAAGTAATGCTTAGTAAGGTGGCTCCGTGGGAGAAGATTAGGTTTGTAGTTCCAATTGGGACAGCAAACGACTCCTTATGTTTTCTCGCTCTTTTGACATTTCTCTTCAGTAAGGTTTGCCATTACATCATGGAAAGGTATACGATCCAACAACGAGTCGAAAGTAATGATCATTATAATCGTTCTGTCAGATCAACAATTGAGAGTCTAGTGGAAAAATTTCAATAAGTAAAATATGCTTTATTGGTAACACGTCACACGGTTTGGTGCGGTTTATGGGGCGGCGGCGTCATTGGGCCGTACTTCTTCCGTGATGATCAAGACCGGCACGTGACTGTGAATGGTAATCGATCAATCATAACCAAATATTTTTGGAATTGGCCACAAGCCACAAAGCGAATGTCACAAACGATTTATTGAAAACCAAGTTTGGTGAACATGTTATCTCACGAAATGACCAAGTCAATTGACCGCTTCGGTGGTGGTATCTGATAGTGACTTTTCTTCATCTGTTACAGTTAGAAAGTACTAGAAATTAGAAGCACCCTCACCTCCTCTGGCAACGATTATGGCTTACCTAGGTCACAATTTTATTTTTATGTAAAAATTTATGTAATTTAATGATGCAGCGTTCGTTTTCGGTGAAATATTGAAATGCCTTACGTTTTGTTTTACGCTTTATATCGTTTAGAACAGTTTTCTGTGGAATAACCCATTTGAAAAGAAATGCGACCTATGTAGTTTGCAATGAATTAATGATTTTTGTGGCTAACTACTATTTTTGGTTGGTTGTACGTTTGCGTCTTCCTTAATTTCGGTATTTTTGCATGAAAAGTGGGACGATGTTCACTACACTGCATCCAGAGCACAAAAATATGTCAGCGCGCCTTGCAGTCGAACAATCAGAAATACTGCAGTGAGCGACGCCGGTCGTTTGCAAGCATTTTTGCTGCTATGATTGGCTTGTTGTTGTTAGTGTTCTTGATGCTTTGGCTAATATGGATCTGGCCTGCATGACTTGACCCGAACCAACGACCCAAGAAGTACTCAGAGGGATATGAGTACACATATATGTAGATATGTATAGGAATATATGTGTTTATATTAAGTCAGTTGACATTTTTGTCTCATGAACATTTCGAAAAGGTAAACTCTTCCTCAACTTGAGATGATAGGAAGAAGTTATGCCAAATTTTAGTACAAAGGACATATGAACACACATACTATATATTTATGAACGCAGTATGATATTATTATATAAATACATAAACGCAGCACTGGCTGCGAGGCCTTCAGCCGTCTTGTAATTATATCTAGTTGAAAAATTCTATTTGCTAAGGGTTAGTAAAGATGTAAGTTGCTTAAATATATTTTAACAAATCGTTGGTTTTTGAGAATCTATATACAATCATCACGTTTTTTTCTGAAGGTTCAGGTGTTGCCTGACGAAATTAATTCTTGGAATATTTCCATATTAGTCGAAATACCATATAAAGATCTGATTTCAAGAAGAAGGACGAAAGGTCCGATTATCTTGTCAAACTCAGATGAAAAGTAGAGCCCTGAATTTTAGAGGGTTTGATATTGAAACCCTTAAAACACCTGTATAATAGGTGAAATTAGTCAAACACAAACATCATCCGCTGAACTTTAAAGTTTTTATATAAATTCGAAGAGTTCATAGATCAACCGAAGAGTTCATAGATCTACCGAATATGTTACGTATAATCCTCCCTAAAGAATTCAAATTTTTTATCAATCTAAAACTGCAATTTTTCGTATTTAATATTCTAAATTTTACTTCAAGAGTTCCATAAGAATTTTAAGGGCATGAATATGTATCAGTCACCACGCCATTGAATCAGATTTCAAACTAAGTTTTCTGTAGATCATTTCAGTCAAAAGTCTAGCTTTTTAAGTTAAACACCCACTGAGGCCAAAACTTAGTTATACCAACTTAGACGAACTTACTCTTACTTTTTAACTGTTTTCCATAGTACTTAAAGTACTTAAACAGTTGAGTTCTTTCCCAAACTTGTTTGGCTAGTTCCATGGTCTATCTGAGCTTTTTTTTGTAAAAACTTGTGGCAGGTGAACTCTTGTAGTCTGCTTTTTTCTAAAGTTGTTTGCAGTTTGATTCTTGTGGAGGAGACTTCCAGTGTTTTAATGCATGTTCGGCTATTCTTAAAAGCTTTTTCGCTTGGGATTCATTCGAGCACTCCAAGCCGAGTTCTAGATAAGGCCAGACAGTAGCAAAAACGGTGTTCCAAAGCCTCTCTCATGCTTACCTCCCTTCTTCTTCGATTTTTACTATGTGTCTGAATTTATTGAGCAAAGAAGTGCGATAATGCACCATCTCATACTGCATTGGTTATTCGTGTTAATTTTGCCACTTTTTCAACTAATATCGTGCTGCAACCACCGCATTCGCCTGATTTACCTTCGTGTAACTTCCGGCTAATCAGCAAATTCATATGACCACACTGAATACACCGTTTTGACTCAATTGAGGATATAAAAGCTGAATCGAGGAAGACTATGATGGCCATCACGACAGCGAATTTTTTCAAGTGCTATGATAACTGGAAAATTCGTTGGCATAAGTATATTGCAGCGGGAGGAGATCATTTTGAAGGAAATGAAATGGACAAAATTCACCGTCAAATTTGTTCACAGTAGTATTTTTGACTGCGACACTTATAGTAGGGTTCATGAAACAAGAACTTGTAAGAAAACATGTAAGGAAGGGCTAAGTTCGGGTGTCTCCGAACATTTTATACTCTCGCATGATGAAGTGATAATCGAGATTTTATTATTCGTCATTTACATATTTTTCAAATACCGTATTTGTGTAAAGTTTTATTCCGCTATCATCATTGGTTCCAAATGTATATACTCGTATTATACAGAGAAGGCATCAGATGGAATTCAAAATAGCGTTATATTGGAAGAAGGCGTTGTGAACCGATTTCACCCATATTTCGTACATGTCATTTCTTCCATTTTTGAACTGTATATGGAAATACCTGAAGGAAACGACTCTATAGAGTTTGGTTGACATAGCTATAGTAGTTTCCGAGATATGTATAAAAAACTAACTGGGGGGCGGGGCCACGCCCACTTTTCCAAAAAAATTACGTCCAAATATGCCCCTCCCTAATGCGATCCTTTGTGCCAAATTTTACTTTAATATCTTTATTTATAGCTTAGTTATGACACTTTATAGGTTTTCGGTTTCCGCCATTTTGTGGGCGTGGCAGTGGGCCGTCTTCAAACTTAACCTTCTTATGGAGCCAAGGAATACGTGTACCAAGTTTCATCATGATATCTCAATTTTTACTCAAGTTACAGCTTGCACGGACGGACAGACGGACGGACAGACAGACGGACGGACAGACAGACATCCGGATTTCAACTCTACTCGTCACCCTGATCACTTTGGTATATATAACCCTATATCTGACTCTTTTAGTTTTAGGTCTTACAAACAACCGTTATGTGAACAAAACTATAATACTCTCCTTAGCAACTTTGCTGCGAGAATATAATGAGCTCTGTTTGACATAAAACTATTCGTATATTTGTAGCTCGAAGACTCTTTCTTAGGAGACAACTTGGGGCAGCAATGGATGGGGTATATGAGTTAAGATTATAACTTCGTTCAGACTGCTAGTGATGAGTCGGTAACTTAAGAGGGATCGTTATGTTGTTGTAACCGATTTTCGCCGGAATTTTCAATAAAACATATCCGTCTTATACAGCAGCTTTCTAACCCGACGATAACTGGAACTAACTTGAGAGTGATGATCATATTTATACTAGTCTTGCTGCGTTGAATAGAAAGTCAAGAAGGAAGGAAGTCAAGCTCGCGAAAAAAAGAATAAAATGCTTCCAATGAACATTTTAGATGTGAGACTTAGATTTTTTTTCTATGTATGAATCAAGGAGTCGCGGTTCAATTCCATACACAATTGCGAGAAAGAAAAATCGGAAAAGTCATATTAGTTTTCTTAGCCAAAATTGTGAATCAAACGGGGATAATCCAATCAAAGTAGAGCAATCTACCAATACTCAAATATATGGGAACACAATAGAACCCAAAAAAGTAGATTTTTTATCAGATACATATTAGCACAAATCCTTATAAATTGCAACCCCAGCGCAAGTAGTGAGTGCCTGTGGCAAGATCGGCTCCACAGTCAGCAGGCAACAGGTAGTGAGTGAACTGAAATCTATACAGGAAGCACAAAACAAGCATTGCCCGACACATAAACTCATTTCAAGCCGATGAATGACAGCCGCCGTGGCTTGGGAGCCGCGCATATCCTTTTCAAATGCTAATGATTCGTACAGCCGCTGATGATGACGAATTGTCGGCATTTCCGAACCACCGCTCCCCCACTACTACACACTGGTTACTACTGCTGTTGGTGGCTTTGTATTGTTGGCTTGTTTGTTTTGTTGTTGCAGACCTGGCTTGTCGCTCAAATTTTCTCATTAAAGTAAAGTTGTTGCTTTTGTTGTCGTTTTCTTTTTTGTTGTAGTTGCGTTTTCTTTAAATGCTTTTGTGAAATTTCTTCATTAACTGCGGCATCTTGCCAGCGCGCTCACTTCCTTACACGCAGTGCTGCCCCGCTCCGCCGCGAACGGGTGTAATTTTCAATAAATCTTTTCTTTTCTTTTCTCTGCGTTTTTTTTCTCGTCTTCGCTCATTTTTCACTGCGCAATTATAGATATTGCGCTGTGCGCAGGCGCAAACAACAAAAGCGTTCGCAGTGCGCACTCAGGTGTGCCGCATGAGCCCATAAACACACACCGTTGCCGCTATGCTTGTGCGCATGTGTGTGTGTGTGTGTGGATCCATCTGTTGGCATTTCTGTAAAGCGATGATGGATGATTAAATGTAATGAATGGCATGCCTCAATGCGCCGCATATTGGTAAAATCGCTAAATTGTGTTTTGATGGCGTTGCCGCGGCCGTCCGCAGTTGCTGTAGTACATTTGTGTTGCAAGTGCGGCAAGTTGTTTGCCTGCATATGGAAGTCAGATTGTTTGCACTTGCATTCACATATGCCCTTACATACCAACATATAACTGATAGTTAGACAAAGCGGTTCCAAATTGCGCCCGAAGATCGGCTCCCAGCCAATGATTCAGTAATCAGCTTTCATCATTTGTTTGAGTTGCGTTGCCGCCAAGCAGTCTGACGCTTGAGAAAAGTAGCGCGCTAATGTGCTTCGAGATGACTCAATGGAGGAATGTAAGTATGTACATACATTTCGCCGTGTATGATGGTTGATAGAGTTGTTTCAGATCCGTCTCGTTGATATTAATTCATTTAGAGCTTTTTGCATACCTTTGATTAGTTTTCAGCGATTCAGACAAAAAAATAATAATAATAAATTGCGTCATATTTCTATTGCTTATATATCTGAAATGACACACTAAAATTTCATTTGGATTTCTCCAACAGTTCTTGGGTTACAGTCTTCCAAAATGAAGCCACTCAATTCAATCGGTTCCATAAAGTTTAACTTTAAAACCGTATTTCTAAAAACTAATGTGGTTTTCAATAGGGACGCTACAAAACTAGAACTATAGGGAAAGCAAACGGATCCATATATTTTCTCGCGCTTTTGACATTTTCTTTTCTTCAGTAAGGTTTGCCATTTCATCTTCAAATCATATATGATCCAACAACGATTCGAAACCAATGGTCGTCATAATCGTCCTGTCAGCTCAACAGCTAGATAGTGGACAAATCTGAATCCACAGGCACAGTACAAAATGTTCGCGTGTCAGTGAGACAAGAAGTGTCCGTAGTGTCGGGAATATTGCGCCGCTACCCCATAAATTGAGGAACACCGAAATCAGTCTCTCACACGTCGTTCTCAAGCGTTCGGTATCTCTGTAATGTCATTGTGGCGAATTTTGCGCAAAGATCTTGGAGTGAATGTCACAATCGATTTATTGAAAACCAAGTTTGGTGAACCTATTGTCTCACTAAGTGACCCAGTCAATTGGCCGCTTCGGTCGAGGTCGATTTGATGCCTTTAGACTATTTTCTGTGTAGCTACGCCAAGTCTATAGTCTATGCAAACAAGCCAGCGACGATTGATGAACTTCGTACGAATATCGAAGGTGGAATTGCAGCAGTATCGGCCGATTTATACTTGAAAACCGTCGAAAATTGGGTTCAGTGCCTGGACTTCTGGAAGCGTGCCATGAAATCGAGTTCCATACATAATGCCATTGAATGTACTTTCAGAGGAATAAAGAATTTGATTGGAGTATCAATGTTTTTTGTTTTATTTAAAAGCGCTCTTATTGAACACCCCGTTATTAGCTTGGATTTGGCAGCTGTTTATTTACGACGCGAAAAGTTTGTCTGGTGATTCCAATGAAATCACTGCTACGGCGTCGTTCAAAATGTTGCACAAGTGTTTTGGGAAGTCTTCTGTATGACGAACGCTAATATTTGAGTGCCACAAAGCATTCAGTGAAGTTGAAACGCGTCCTTCATTCATCTCTTTGCATTACGCAACCAAAAGATAAAGTATCAGTGCTGGAATATCGTCGTGTTGGCATAAGAAAGATAGTAAAAGATCTCAACATTTCTTATACATACATACATTGACTCAAAACAGTTTGGTTAATGTTTTGGCTATGAAAAGTGTCAATGGTAGACTCGATGTCGTGTGGAGATCGCAGAAGAAATGCTTGACAACATGGCTGAGAACCCGAAATTCATCAAACGTATCTTTGCTGCTAACTAGAGCTGCTAATCTAGTGAATGGCGCTCCAAAAATAAAATACAAAAAATTCCAAATGCGCTGAAGGCTAACCCAGATGAAGCTTATAAAAATTGCAAGAAAAATTGCGTCTCTGTATCTATTGGATTAAGAGTATTTTCTCCTCATCAAACTTAACCCCGATTAACCTAAACTACATTCACTTACCAATAGTCAGTCCCATTACTGCTGGCTCCAGAAGTCATATTTAAATACCTTAACCGATCCTAACCAAAGGGTGTGCTTTTGCTGAATCGAACGAACAAAAAGCACACACCAACTATTTCGCATATTGAGTAAGACAACTCAAAGACAAAAGTCTTAAGTACGTGCAATTAATCCCAGTCTTCACCGAGAACTGAAAACTATAAAACGAACGGGCATCTCTAGCGCGTTTTTTTTTTATTGATTGTAACTTTAGGTTTGGTTAGATTAGATGTCTGATCGAAAATCGCACGAGGACTGCTTTATGTAGTATTTTGTGAAACCACAGAAAATAAGAACTCCGGTGATCCGTTATGAAGTGAACGTGTAAGAATAACCGAGCGTTCAGATACGTGTTATTTTAAGAACCAAGATTCCTGAGTCTGATTGTTTCTTTCTCGGCCATACACCGTCCGACGATGTCTACGGGCACTATGTGCAAGTCAAGTGTCAAGATTGGAGTGGACCCTAGTGCAGCACACATGCTTTGCAAATGTGGTATTTTTACACACGCACATAAAGAATCCATATAAGATAATGGGTTTGGCGATGTTGTCGTAGAGCCAAAGAACCACATTCGGTAAGAGACCCCTCCTACCAACGTTTTCTCTACAGCAGTATAAGGCAATCCATGCCATTATTCCTCTCTTTTCGATATTCGGCTTCCATGAAAGCTTCCTATCCAGGATGAGTCCTAA